>NC_057803.1:97789252-97854694 GCF_018294505.1 Triticum aestivum
AGGCGTGCCCTCCACCCTCGTGGGCCCCTTGTTGCTCCACCGACGTACTCCTTCCTCCTATATATACCTACGTACCCCCAAACTACCAGATACGGAGTCAAAACCCTAATTCCACCGCCGTAACTTTCTGTATCCACGAGATCCCATCTTGGGGCCTTTTCCGGAGCTCCGCCGGAGGGGGCATCGATCACGGAGGGCTTCTACATCAACACCATAGCCCCTTCGAGGAAGTGTGAGTAGTTTACTTCAGACCTACGGGTCCATAGTTATTAGCTAGATGGATTCTTCTCTCTTTTTGGATCTCAATACAAAGTTCTCCCCCTCTCTTGTGGAGATCTATTCGATGTAATCTTCTTTTGTGGTGTGTTTGTTGAGCCCGATGAATTGTGGGTTTGTGATCAAGTTTATCTATGAACAATATTTGAATCTTCTCTGAATTCTTTTATGTATGATTGGTTATATTTGCAAGTCTCTTCGAATTATCAGTTTGGTTTGGCCTACTAGATTGATCTTTCTTGCAATGGGAGAAGTGCTTAGCTTTGGGTTCAATCTTGCGGTGTCCTTTCCCAGTGACAGTACGGGTAGCAAGGCACGTATTGTATTATTGCCATCGAGGATAACAAGATGGGGTTTATATCATATTGCATGAGTTTATCCCTCTACATCATGTCATCTTGCTTAAAGCGTTACTCTGTTCTCTTGAACTTAATACTCTAGATGCATGCTGGATAGCGGTCGATGTGTGGAGTAATAGTAGTAGATGCAGGCAGGAGTCGGTCTACTTGTCTCGGACGTGATGCCTATATACATGATCATACCTAGATGTTCTCATAACTATGCTCAATTCTGTCAATTGCTCAATAGTAATTTGTTCACCCACCGTAAATACTTATGCTCTTGAGAGAAGCCACTAGTGAAACCTATGGCCCCCGGGTATATCTTCCATCATATTAATCTTCCAATACTTAGTTATTTCCTTTGCCATTTATTTTACTTGCATCTTTTATTTCTCTTTATCATAAAAATACCAAAAACATTATCTTATCATATCTATCAGATCTCACTCTCGTAAGTGACCGTGTAGGGATTGACAACCCCTTATCACGTTGGTTGCGAGGATTTATTTGTTTGTGTAGGTGCAAGGGACTCGTGCGCGGCCTCCTACTGGATTGATACCTTGGTTCTCAAAAACTGAGGGAAATACTTACGCTACTTTGCTGCATCACCCTTTCCTCTTTGAGGGAAAACCAACAGAGTGCTCAAGAGGTAGCAGCCGTCGCCGCCAACTTGGGGATCAAGATAATTCTAGGACTCCACTCCATTCCTTCGGGCTCCATCCTATTGTTATATAATCAAGGGGCCTCTTGGGTCTACTGGTGAAGGAAATATGCCCTAGAGGCAATAATAAAGTTGTTATTTATATTTTCCTTATATCATGATAGATGTTTATTATTCATGCTAGAATTGTATTAACCGAAAACTTAGTACATGTGTGAATACATAGACAAAACAGAGTGTCCCTAGTATGCCTCTACTTGACTAGCTCGTTAATCAAAGATGGTTAAGTTTCCTGACCATAGACATGTGTTGTCATTTGATGAACGGGATCACATCATTAGATAATGATGTGATGGACAAGACCCATCCGTTAGCTTAGCATAATGATCGTTAAGTGTTATTGCTCTTGCTTTCCTCATGACTTATACATATTCCTCTAACTATGAGATTATGCAACTCCCAAATACCGGAGGAACACCTTGTGTACTATCAAACATAACAACATAACTGGGTGATTATAAAGATGCTCTACAAGTGTCTCCGAAGGTGTTTGTTGGGTTGGCATAGATCAAGATTAGGATTAGTCACTACGAGTATCGGAGAGGTATCTCTGGGCCCTCTCGGTAATGCACATCACTATAAGCCTTGCACACAATGTGGCTAATGAGTTAGTTGCGGGATGATGTATTACGAAATAGGTAAACAGACTTGTGGTAGCCATATTGAACTAGGTATGATGATACCGATGATCGAATCTCGGGCAAGTAACATACTGATGACAAAGGGAATAACATATGTTATTATTGCGGTTTGACCGGTAAAGATCTTCGTAGAATATGTAGGAACCAATATGAGCATCCAGGTTCCGCTATTGGTTATAGACCAGAGATGTGTCTCGGTCATGTCTACATAGTTGTCGAACCCGTAGGGTCCGCACGCTTAACGTTCGATGCCGATTTGTATTATGAGTTATGTGTTTTGGTGACTGGAGTTTGTATGGAGTCCTGGATGAGATCATGGACATGACGAGGAGTCTCAAAATGGTCGAGAGGTAAAGATTCATATATTGGAAGGTTATGTACGGACACCGGAATGGTTCCGAAGAGGTTCAGGGATTTTCCGGAGTACTAGGAGGTTACTGGAACACCCCGGGAAAGTTAATGGGCCTCATGGGACATGGTGGAGAGGAGGAGGCAGGCCATAGGAGGTGGCGTGCACCCACCCTCCCCCATAGCAGTGCGAATTGGACAAGGGGTGGGGCGCGGGCCCCCTTTCCTTCTCCCTCTCTCCCTCTTTCCTCTTTCCCCCTCTCCGTTGGAAGGAAGGGGGGAGCTGACAAGGACTAGGATTCCTAGTGGGACTCTGCCCACTTGGCGCGCCCTAGGGCCGGCCGACGCCCCCCCCCCCTCTCCTCCTTTATATACCGGGGCGGGGGCACCCCAAAAGGCACATCAATTGTTATCTTAGCTGTGTGCGGTGCCCCCCTCCACAGTTTACTCCTCCGGTCATAGCGTCATAGTGCTTAGGAGAAGCCCTGCATTGATCACATCACCATCACCGTCACCATGCCGTCGTGCTGACGGAACTCTCCCTCGACCCTCTGCTAGATCAATAACTCGAGGGACGTCATCGAGTTGAACGTGTGCTGAACTCGGAGGTGTCGTGCGTTTAGTGCTAAGATTGGTTGGATCGTGAAGACGTTCGACTACAACAACTGCATTAAACTAACGCTTCCACTTTCAGTCTATGATGGTACGTGGACACACTCTCCCCCTCTTGTTGCTATGCATCTCCTAGATAGATCTTGCATGATCGTAGGAATTTTTTTGAAATGGCATGCTACATTCCCAAACAGTGGCATCAGAGCCAGGTCTATGCACATATGATATGCACGAGTAGAACACAAAGAGTTGTGGGTGATAATAGTCATACTGCTTACCACCAATGTATTATTTTGATTCGTCTTATCTGGAGACAAAGGAGGAGTAGGGACGCTAGCCATCGAGACTAGAAAGCAAGAGAAGGGTGAACGGAAAAGGAGAGGCGAATAAAATGGCAAATTTTTGTGAAGTGGGGGAGAGGAAAATGAGAGGCAAATGGCAAGTAATGTAAATTGCGATGAGATGAGATTTGTGATTAGGAACATGGTTATGTTGAAGATCCTCCTCGACAACGGCTCCAGAAAGCACATTGACGGGAGACTATCTTGACTTGATCCTCCCCGGCAACGGCGCCAGAAATTCTCCTTGATGGCAGCTGGAACTACGTCGGTATTTCCCCGGAGAGGGAGGGATGATGTAGCACAGCAACGGTAGAGTATTTCCCTCAGTTATGAAACCAAGGTATTGAACCAGTAGGAGAACCAAGCAACACAACGTAAACATCCTCTGTACACAAATAACAACACCTCGCAACCCGACGTGTTAAAGGGGTTGTCAATCCCTTTCGGGTAACGGTGCCACAAATTGTGTGTGACAGTAAAAAGGTTGTAATAGATTGAAATAATAGATCACAAATAAAATAAAGTGCAGCAAAGTATTTTTGGATTTTTGGTTTAATAGATCTGAAAATAAAAGCAAGGAAAAAGTAGATCGCAAGGCAAATATATGAGAAATAAGACCCGGGGGCGTAGGTTTCACTAGTGGCCTCTCGAGAAAAATAGCAAACGGTGGGTAAACAAATTACTATTGGGCAATTGATAGAACTTCAAATAATTATGACGATATCCAGGCAATGATCATTAGATAGGCATCACGTCCAAGATTAGTAGACCGACTCCTGCCTGCATCTACTACTATTACTCCACACATCAACCGCTATCCAGCATGCATCTAGTGTATTAAGTTCATGGAAAACGGAGTAATGCAGTAAGAACAATGACATGATGTAGACAAGATCTATTTATCTATATGGTGGTAGATATAGATCTCGTCTTTTTATCCTTAGTACCAATGATACATACGTGTCGGTTCCCTTTCTGTCACTAGGATCAAGCACCGTAAGATCGAACCCACTACCGGGCACCTCTTCCCATTGCAAGATAAATAGGTCGAGTTGGCCAGACAATACCCAAACATCAGAGAAGAAATACGAGGCTATAAGAGATCATGCATAAAAGAGATCAAAGAAACTCAAATACTTTCATGGATATAAAAACATAGATCTGATCATAAACTCGAAGTTCATTGATCCCAACAAACACATCTAAAAAACAGTTACATCATATGGATCTCCAAGAGACCATTGTATTGAGGATCAAGAGAGAGAGATGAAGCCATCTAGCTATAACTACGGACCCGAAGGTCTACAAAGAACTACTCACGCATCATCGGAGAGGCACCAATGGAGGTGGTGAACCCCTCCGTGATGGTGTTTAGATTGGATCTGGTGTTTCTAGACTCTGCGGCGGCTGGATGAATATTTCATCGACTCTCCTAGGGTTTTGGGAATATTTGGGTATTTATAGAGCAAAGAGGCGGTCCGGGGGCACCCGAGGTGGGCACAACCCACCGGGGCATGCCAGGGCCTCCTGGGGCACCCCCGGGTGCAACCAGAGCCCATCTGCTTCCTTTTTGCCCATAAAAAATCATCGTAAAGTTTCATGCCATTTGGACTCCGTTTGATATTGATTTCCTGTGATGTAAAAAACATGGGAAAAAATAGGAACTGGCACTGGGCACTATGTCAATAGGTTGGTACCAAAAAAATGATATAAAATGACTATAAAATGATTATAAAACATCCAAGATTGATAATAAAACAACATGAAACAATCAAAATTGTAGATGCGTTGGAGTTGTATTAGCATCCCCAAGCTTAACTCCTACTCGTCCTCGAGTAGGTAAGTGATAAAAATAGAATTTTTGATGTGGAGTGATGTTCATCAAGTCATATCATATTATTTTCTTTATAGCATGGACATTTGGACTTTTATGTGATTCAAAGCAATAGTCTAGTTTTGACATAATAATTTAGATACTCAAGCATATCAACAAGCAACCATGTCTTTCAAAATATCAATGCTAAAATAAGTTATCCCTAGCCCATCATGCTCAAACATTGATCCATTCATGAAACACACTCAAATATTAACTACACCCAATACTTGAGCACGATCATATTGCCTCCTAGTTGGTGCTTTTTATAAGATAAGATGGAGACTCAAATTTCAAAATAAAGATTGCATAAAGTAAAAGAAGGTCCCTTCGCAGAGGGAAGTAGGGATTTGTAGAGGTGCCAGAGCTCAAAGCGAAAAAATTTGAGATAAAAACATTTTGGGAGGTGTATCCATCCCACCAACGAAAATGACTTAGAGTTCCCAATACTTTCCATGCATAGATATATCATAGGTGGTTCCCAAACAGAAAATAAAGTTTATTCCTTTTTCCACCGTAACTTTCAGTTTCGATGGCTAACCGTATCCACGGGTGCCCTCCATATGTAACGCCCCGGACACACCCGCCGGTGGTCGTTACTCCTGGCGGGATCTAGACTGGCCCCACAGATCAATACTAGTCTTTTCTGTGCACTTTGTCCTCACTCGTGCGCACCCGGGAGCAACTTTCTGGTCGGTCACCCATCCTGAAACTACTCCAAGCTGAGCACGCTTAACTTTGGAGTTCTTTCCGAATGGGCTCCCGGAAAAGAAGGAATTCCTTATTGATATGAGTAGTCTATCATCCCTAATAAGCCAGGCTATCACATACACCCCCACTCAGAGGAACCAACATCCTCGTCGGGCCACAGGAACGTTCCCTCTTGGTACATATGTATGTGCATTCAGTCCGGTACATGTGTCATGTCGTGTGCCACGACGGGTCACAAACGTCATGAACAACATGACCGCACACCTGTCTGCAAACATCCGCGTAACCGCGAGGGTCGGTGCTGATACCAACTTGTAACACCCCGGACACACCCGCCGGTGGTCGTTACTCCTGGCGGGATCTAGACTGGCTCCACAGATCAATACTAGTCTTTTCTGCGCACTTTGTCCTCACTTGTGCGCACCCGAGAGCAACTTCCCAGTCGGTCACCCATCCTGAAACTACTCCAAGCTGAGCACGCTTAACTTTGGAGTTCTTTCCGAATGGGCTCCCGAAAAAGAAGGAATTCCTTATTGATATGAGTAGTCTATCATCCCTAATAAGCCAGGCTATCACACCATACCAACACTTTCCAAGGAATTTATTATTTGACAACATAAAGTAAATTCATTTCTTTTTTGCATTTCGGGACTGGGCATCCCTAATACCTTTGCCTTACTCTCGTGCAATGACAAGTGAATAAACACTCATCTTGAGAATAACACATCTAGCATGGAAAATATTAGCCATCCCTCACCGCTCCGCGAGCGAACAAACACACAAAAGAGAAGTTTATTTTGAAAATTAGAGATGGCACATGCAAATTTTCTTAGAATGGCAAAAGAATACCGCATAGAGGTAGATATAGTGGACTCATGTGGCAAAACTGGTTTAAAGGATTTTGGATGCACAAGTAGAGGTCATACTTAGTGAAAATGAAGGCTAGCAAAAGATTGGGAAGCGACCAACCAAGAAACGAATAATCTCATAAGCAAGCATTAAGCATAATTAACACCGAATATTGCACCAAAAGTATGATATAATTTTCATTGCATGACTATTGACTTTCGTACTTGCATAGGGAATCACAAACCTTAACACCAATATTCTTACTAGCGCACAATTACTCATCAACATAACTCACATATCACATCATCATATCTCAAAACTATTACTAAGAATCAAGTTTATTTTGTCCAATGATCTTCATGACATTTTATTTTTCTTTATCCTTCTTGAATATCTATCACTTTGGCACTAATTTTCATGTGTTGCTTTTCATAAGCTCTAACAAATATAAGTGAAGATCATGAGCATAACAAATTTTCTTTCTCTCAAAATAATTTAAGTGAAGCAAGAGAGAATTTCTTCCAAATTTTACTAACTCTAAAATAAATCTAAGTGAATCAAGAGAGCATTTCTACAAAAATACTAAGCACACCGTGCTCAAAAAGATATAAGTGAAGCACTAGAGCAAGTCCTAGCTCATAAAAGATTTACGTGAAGCATAGAGACCAATTCTAACAAGCCATGACATAATTTTGGCTCTATAAAATAGGTGTTTCCAGCAAGGATTGATAACTTAAAACACAAAATAAAACAAGCAAAGACACATATCATACAAGACGCTCCAAGCAAAACACATATCATGTGACTAATAAAAATATAGTCTCAAGTAAAATGCCGATAGTTGTTGGAAGAAAGCGGGGATGCCACTCGGGGGCATCCTCAAGCTTAGTTGGTTTCTCATTCTTGAATAATAGCTTGGGATGCCGGGGCATCCCCAAGCTTAGGCTATTACATCCTACCTTCATCCATCGTAAGATAACCCAAAACTTGAAAACTTCAATCACACAAAACTCAACAAAGCCTTTGTGAGATCCGTTAGTATAAGAATAATAAACCACTACTATAAGTGATGTATCAAAACAATTCATATTTTGCTTTTGTATTATATCTACTGTATTCCAACTTTTCTATGGAAAAACCTCATCAAAGAAAACCATAGAGCCATCAAAATAAGCACACAACACAAAGAAAACAGAATCTGTCAAAACAGAACAGTCTGTAGCAATCTGACTATTTCGAATAATTCTGTAACTTAAAAAACTTTGAAAAAAAAAATACGACCTGAGAAATTTGTTTATTGATATAGTGCAATTGGAATGGGTATTTTATCACTCTCTGGTAAATAAATGAAAATTAATTTTGTAAGCGCAAACTTTCTGTTTTTTTCAGCAAGATCAAACAACTATTGCCCAAGAAGATCCTAAAGGCTTTACTTGGCACAAACACTAATTAAAACACAAAGAACTCAATCATAACAGTAGAATAATTGTTCTAACACTCAAGGACAGAAAGCAAAAGGAAAAAATAAATTTTATTCATTGGGTTGCCTCCCAACAAGCGGTATAGTTTTATGCCCTTAGCTAGGCATAAAGCAAGGATCTAAGTTTTGTCTTCCAAAGTTTTGGCAACTTTTGTAAGGGTTTTCTCAAACCCGGGAGGCTCTTTACGCTTCCCCAAATTATCAGGAAAAGAAACCACCTTAAGATCCAAAATATCCAATCGCTTGTTGCAAAGAGTAATCAAAGTATTCATGCGATTGATACTACCATTGAGGTGTTTGAGGGGTTCATTATATTTCTGTATTTCAACCATATGTTTATGCAAATCACCAAGTTTGTCCAGCATTTGGGCTCCCTCGGGGGTAAAATCAAACCCCTTCTTTTGAGGTGGAATTCCCAGGATTCCCTCTAAGAGTTCATAGGCAGCATTGGCATCAAGTTTAATAAAATTTCCTTTAGCGGCGAAATCAAGAAGCTTACTATCGTGCAAAGCCAATCCTATATAAAAATTACAAAGCAAAACCTTGGCGTCCCCCTTTAAGTTGGAAATACGATACGATTCCATAAGCCTATACCAGACATCTTTCAAATTTTCTCCTTGTCTTTGCTTGAAGTACAAGACTTCAAAAGCTGGAGACAAAGGAGGAGTAGGGACGCTAGCCATCGAGACTATAAAGCAAGAGAACGGCGAACGGAAAAAGAGAGGCGAATAAAATGGCAAATTTTTGTGAAGTGGGGGAGAGGAAATCGAGAGGCGAATGGAAAATAATGTAAATTGTGAGGAGATGAGATTTGTGATTAGGAACTTGGTTATGTTGAAGATCCTCCCCGGCAACGGCACCATAAAGCACATTGACGGGAGACTATCTTGACTTGATCCTCCCCGGCAACGGCGCCAAAAATTCTCCTTGATGGCAGATGGAACTACGTCAGTATTTCCCCGGAGAGGGAGGGATGATGTAGCACATCAATGGTAGAGTATTTACCTCAGTTATGAAACCAAGGTATCGAACCAGTAGGAGAACCAAGCAACATAACATAAACAGCCCCTGCACACAAATAACAACACCTCGCAACCCGACGTGTTAAAGGGGTTGTCAATCCCTTTCGGGTAACGGCGCCAGAAATTGCATGTGATGGTAAAAAGGTTATAATAGAATGAAATAATAGGTCGCAAATAAAATAAAGTGCAGCAAAGTATTTTTGGATTTTTGGTTTAATAGATCTGAAAATAAAAGCAAGAAAAAAGTAGATCGCAAGGCAAATACATGAGAAATAAGACCCGGGGGCCGTAGGTTTCACTAGTGGCTTCTCTCGAGAAAAATAGCAAATTGTGGGTAAAGAAATTACTGTTGGGCAATTGATAGAACTTCAAATAATTATGACGATATCCAGGCAATGATCATTACATAGGCATCACGTCCAAGATTAGTAGACCGACTCGTGCCTGCATCTACTACTATTACTCCACACATCGACCGCTATCTAGCATGCATCTAGTGTATTAAGCTCATGGAAAAACGGAGTAATGCAATAAGAACGATGACATGATGTATAAAAGATTCGTTTATCTATATGGCGGTAGATATAGATCTCGTATTTTTATCCTTAGTAGCAACGATACATACATGTTAGTTCCCTTTCTGTCACTAGGATCAAGCACCGTAAGATCGAACCCACTACCGGGCACCTCTTCCCATTGCAAGATAAATAGATCGAGTTGGCCAGAAAAAACCCAAATATAGGAGAAGAAATATGAGGCTATAAGAGATCATGCATAAAAGAGATCAAAGAAACTCAAATACTTTCATGGATATAAAAACATAGATCTGATCATAAACTCGAAGTTCATCGATCCCAACAAACACACCGCAAAAAGAGTTACACCATATGGATCTCCAAGAGAACATTGTATTGAGGCTCAAGAGAGAGAGAGAGAGAGATGAAGCCATCTAGCTACTAACTACGGACCTGAAAGTCTACAAAGAACTACTCACGCATCATCGGAGAGGCACCAATGGAGGTGATGAACCCCTCTGTGTTGGTGTTTAGATTGGATCTGGTGTTTCTGGACTCTACGGCGGCTGGATGAATATTTCATTGACTCCCCTAGGGTTTTGGGAATATTTGGGTATTTATCGAGCAAAGAGGCGGCCCGGGGGGCACCCAAGGTGGGCACAACCCACGGGGGCGCGCTAGGGCCTCCTGGCGCGCCCTGGTGGGTTGTGCCCCCATCGGGGCACCCCCCAGGTGCAACCAAGGCCCATCTACTTCCTTTTGGCCCATAAAAGATCATTGTAACGTTTCGTGCCATTTGGACTCCGTTTGATATTGATTTCCTGCGATGTAAAAAACATGGAAAAAACAGGAACTGGCACTGGGCACTGTGTCAATAGGTTAGTACCAAAAATGATATAAAATGACTATAAAATGATTATAAAACATCCAAGATTGATAATAAAACAACATGGAACAATAAAAAAATATAGATACATTGGAGACATATCAATGTGATATGGTCAAGACATGATGAGATATAAATTGTTGCATGAGATGATCATGTTTTTGTAAAAGTTATCGGCAATTGGCAGGAGCCTTATTGTTGTCGCTTTATTGTATGAAATGCAATCGCCATGTATTTGCTTTACTTTATCACTAAGCGGTAGCGATAGTCGTAGAAGCAATAGTTGGCGAGACGACAACGATGCTACTATGGAGATCAAGGTGTCAAGCTGGTGACAATGAAGATCATGACGGTGCTTTGGAGATGGAGATCAAAGGCACAAGATGATGATGGCCATATCATGTCACACATTTTGATTGCATGTGATGTTTATCTAATATGCATCTTATTTTGCTTAGTACGGTGGTAGCATTAAAAGATGATCCCTCACTAAATTTCAAGGTATAAGTCTCCCTGAGTATGCACCATTGCTACAGTTCATCGTGCCGAGACACCACGTGATGATCGGGTGTGATAAGCTCTACGTTCACATACAACATGTGCAAGCCAGTTTTACACGTGCAAAATACTCAGGTTAAACTTGACGAGCCTAGCATATGCAGATATGGCCTCGGAACACTAAGACCAAAAGGTCGAACGTGAATCATATAGTAGATATGATCAAGATAGTGATGTTCACCATTGAAAACTACTCCATCTCACGTGATGATCGGACATGGTTTAGTTGATATGGATCATGTGATCATTTAGATGACTAGAGGGATGTCTATCTAAGTGGGAGTTCTTAAGTAATATGATTAATTGAACTTAAGTTTATCATGAACTTAGTCCTGATAGTATTTGCATATCTATGGTGTAGATCAATAGCTCGCATATAACTTCCCTATTTTATTTTTGATATGTTCCTAGAAAACAAAGTTGAAAGATGATAGTAGCAATGATGCAGACTAGGTCCGTGATCTGAGGATTATCCTCATTGCTGCATAGAAGAATTATGTCCTTGATGCACCGCTAGGTGACAGACCTATTGCAGGAGCAGATGCAGACGTTATGAACGTTTGACAAGCTCGGTATGATGATTACTTGATAGTTTAGCACACCATTCTTTAGGGCTTAGAACCGGGACTTCAAAAACATTTGAATGCCATGGAGCATATGAGATGTTCCAAGAGCTGAAAATAATATTTCAGACTCTTGCCCATGTTAAGAGGTATGAGACCTCTCACAAGTACTTTGCCTACAAGATGGAGGAGAATAGCTCAAGTAGTGAGCATGTGCTCAGAATGTCTGGGTACTACAATCGCTTGAATCAAGTGGGATTTAATCTTCGAGATAAGATAGTGATTGACAGAGTTCTCTAGTCACTATCACTAAGTTATTAGAACTTCGTGATGAATTATAATATGCAAGGGATGATGAAAATGATTCCCAAGCTCTTCCGATGCTGAAATCAGCGAAGGTAGAAATCAATAAATAGCATCAAGTGTTGATGGTTAATAAGACCACTAGTTTCAAGAAAAAGGGCAAGGGAAAGAAAGGGAACTTCAAGAATGACAGGCAAGTTGTCACTCCCATGAAGAAGCCCAAAGCTAGACCCAAGCCTGAAACTGAGTGCTTCTACTACAAAGGAAATGGTCACTGGAAGCGGAACAACCCCAAATACTTGGCAGATAAGAAGGATGGCAAAGTGAACAAAGGTATATTTAATATACATGTTATTGATGTGTACTTTAGTAGTGTTCATAGTAGCCCATGGGTATTTGATACGAGTTCAGTTGCAGAGATTTGTAACTCGAAAGAGGAGTTGCAAAATGAACAAATACTAGTTAAGAGCGAGGTGACGATGTGTGTTGGAAGTGATTCCAAGGTTGATAAGATCACCATGGCACACTCCCTCTACCTTCGGGATTAGTGTTGGACCTAAATAAATGTTATTTGGTGTTTGCGTTGTGCATGAATATGATTGGATCATGTTTATTGCAATACAGTTATTCATTTAAGTCAGAAAATAATTGTTGTTCTGTTTACATGAATAAAACCTTCTATGGTCATACACACCCAATGTAAGTGGTTTATTGGATCTCGATCGTAGTGATACACATATTCATAATATTGATGCCAAAAGATGCAAAGTTGAAAATGATAGTGCAACATACTAGTGGCACTACCATTTAGGTCATATTGGTGTAAAGCGCATGAAGAAACTCCATGCGGATGGACTTTTGGAATCACTTGATTATGAATCATTTGATGCTTGCGAACAATGCCTCATGGGCAAGATGACTACGACTCCATTCTCCAGAACAATGGAGCGATACACTGACTTATTGGAAATAATACATACTGATGTATGCGGTCCGATGAGTGTTGAGGCTCGCGGCGGGTATCGTTATTTTCTGACCTTCACACATGATTTGAGCAGATATGGGTATATCTACTTAATGAAACACAAGTCTGAAACATTTGAAAAGTTCAAAGAATTTCACTGAAGTTAAGAATCATCGTAACAGGAAAATAAAGTTTCTATGATCTGATCATGGAGGCGAATATTTGAGTTACGAGTTTGGCCTTCATTTAAAACAATGTCGAATAGTTTCACAACTCACGCCACCTGGAACACCACAGCGTAATGGTGTGTCCGAATATCGTAACCGTACTTTATTAGATATGGTGTGATCTATGATGTCTCTTACCGATTTACCACTATCGTTTTGGGGTTATGCTTTAGAGACGACTGTATTCACGTTAAATAGGGCACCATCTAAATGCGTTGAGATGACACCATATGAATTGTGGTTTGGAAAGAAACCTAAGCTGTCATTTCTTAAAGTTTGGGGCTGTGATGCTTATGTGAAAAAGCTCCAACATGATAAGCTCGAACCCAAATCGAAGAAATACTTCTTCATAGGATACCCAAAGGAAGCTGTTGGGTACACCTTCTATCACAGATCCGAAGGAAAGATATTTGTTGCTAAGAATGGATCCTTTCTAGAGGAGGAGTTTCTCTCGAAAGAAGTGAGTGGGAGGAAAGTAGAACTTGATGGGGTAATTGTACCTTCTCCCGAACTGGAAAGTAGTTCATCACAGAAATCAATTCCAATGATGCCTACATCAATTAGTGAGGAAGTAAATGGTGATGATCATGAAACTTCAGATCATGTTACTACTGAACCTCGTAGGTCAACGAGAGCACGTTCCGCACCAGAGTGGTACGGTAATCCGGTTCTCGAAGTCACGTTACTAGACCATGACAAACCTACGAACTATGAGGAAGCGATGATGAGCCCAGATTCCGCAAAATGGCTTGAGGCCATGAAATCTGAGATAGGATCCATGTATGAGAACAAAGTGTGTACTTTGGTGGACTTGCCCAATGATCGGCAAGCCATTGATAATAAATGGATCTTCAAGAGGAAGACAGACGTTGATGGTAGTGTTACTATCTACAAAGATTGACTTGTTGCAAAAGGTTTTTGACAAGTTCAAGGTGTTGACCACGATGAGATTTTCTCACTCGTAGTGATGCTTAAGTCTATCCAAATCATGTTAGCAATTGCCACATTTTATGAAATCTGGCAAATGGATGTCAAAACTGCATTCCTTAATGGATTTCTTATCTATGATGCAAGCAGAAGGTTTTGTCAATCCTAAAGGTGCTAACAAAGTATGCAAACTCCAGCGATCCATCTATGGAATCATGCAAGCATCTCAGAGTTGGAATATATGCTTTGATAAGGTGATCAAAGCATATGGTTTTATACAGACCTATGGTGAAGCATGTATTTACAAGAAAGTGAGTGGGAGCTCTGTAGCCTTTTTGATATTATATGTGGATGACATATTATTGATTGGAAATGATATAGAATTTCTGGATAGCACAAAGGATACTTGAATAAGAATTTTTCAATGAAAGACCTCGGTTAAGCTACTTATACATTGAGCATCAAGATCTATAGAGATAGATCAAGATGCTTGATAGGACTTTCACAAAGCACATACCTTGACAAGATTCTAAAGGAGTTCAAAATGGATCAGTCAAAGAAAGGGTTCTTACATGTGTTACAAGGTGTGAAGTTGAGTAAGACTCAAAACCTGACCATGACAGAATATAGAGAGAGAATGAAAGTCATTTCCTATGCCTCAGCCATAGGTTCTATAAATTATGATATGCTATGTACCAGACCTATTGTGTACCTTACCATGAGTTTGGCAAGGGGGTACGATAGTGATCCAGGAGTGGATCACTGGACAGCGGTCAAAGTTATCATTAGTTACCTAAGAGGACTAGGGAAATATTTCTCGGTTATGGAGGTGATAAAGAGTTTTTCGTAAAGAGTTACGTCAATTCAAGCTTTGACACTAATCCAAATGACTCTGACTCTTGATCTGGATACATATTGAAAGTGTGAGCAAATAGCTAGAGTAGCTCCGCGCAGAGCATTGTAGAAATAGAAAATTTGCAAAATACATACATATCTGAATGTGGCAGACCCGTTGACTAAACTTCTCCCACAACAAAACATGATCACACCTGAGTACTCTTTGGGTGTTAATCACATAGAGTTGTGAACTAGACTATTGACTCTAATAAACCCTTTGGGTGTTAAATCACATGGCGATGTGAACTAGATTATTGACTCTAGTGCAAGTGCGAGACTGAAGGAAATATGCCCTAGAGGCAATAATAAAGGTGTTATTTATATTTCCTAATTTTTATTATTCATGATATAATTGTATTAACCAGAAACTTAGTACATGTGTGAATACATAGACAAAATAGAGTGTCCCTAGTATGCCTCTACTTGACTAGCTTGTTAATCAAAGATGGTTAAGTTTCCTGACCATAGACATGTGTTGTCATTTGATGAACGGGATCACAAGACTAGACAATGATGTGATAGACAAGACCCATCCATTAGCTTAGCATATGATCGTTAAGTTTTATTGCAATTGCTTTCTTCATAACTTATACATATTCCTCTCACTATGAGATTATGCAACTCCCGAATACCAAAGGAACACCTTGTGTTCCATCAAATGTCACAATGTAATTGGATGATTATAAAGATGCTCTACAGGTGTCTCCGAAGGTGTTTGTTGGGTTGGCATCGATCAAGATCAAGATTTGTCACTCTGAGTATCGAAGAGATATCTCTAGGCCCTCTCGGTAATGCACATCACTATAAGCCTTGCAAGCAATGTGACTAATGAGTTAGTTGCGGGATGAAGTATTACAGAACGAGTAAAGAGACTTGTCGGTAACGAGATTGAACTAGGTATGATGATACCGATGATTGAATCTCGGGCAAATAACATACCGATGACAAAGGGAATAACGTATGTTGTTATTGCGGTTTGACCGATAAAGTTCTTCCTAGAATATGTAGGAACCAATATGAGCATCCAGGTTCCGCTATTGGTTATTGACCGGAGATGTGTCTTGGCCATGTCTAGATAGTTCTCGAACCCATAGGGTCCGCACGCTTAACGTTCGATGACGATTTGTATTATGAGTTATGTGTTTTGGTGACCGAAGTTTGTTTGGAGTCCCGGATGAGATCACGGACATGACGAGGAGTCTCGAAATGGTTGAGAGGTGAAGATTCATATATTGGAAGGTTATGTACGGACACCAGAATGGTTCCAAAGAGGTTCAGGGATTTTTCGGAGTACCCGGAGGTTACCGGAACCCCCCGGGAAATTTAATGGGCCTCATGGGCCATGGTGGAGAGGAGGAGGCAGGCCATAGGAGGTGCCCCCCTCGCCCTATAACAATCCGAATTGGACAAGGGGTGGGGGGCGCGGCCCCCCTTTCCTTCTCCCTCTCCCCCTCTTTCCCCTTCCCCCCTGTCCGTTGGAAGGAAGGGGGGAGCCGGCTAGGACTAGGAGTCCTAGTGGGACACACCCCACTTGGCGCGCCCCTAGGGCCGGCCGGCCTCCCCTCTCCTCCTTTATATACGGGGGCAGGGGCACCCCAAAAGGCACATCAATTGTTCTCTTAGCCATGTGTGGTGCCCCCCTCCATAGTTAACTCCTCCGGTCATAGCATCATAGTGATACGTCCCCAATGTATCCATAATTTTTTATTGTTCCATGCTGTTATATTATCAATCTTGGATGTTTTATAATCATTTTATAGTCATTCTATATCATTTTTGGTACTAACCTATTGACATAGTTGAAAGGATCGAGATGGACCTAGAGGGGGGTGAATAGGTACAATTACAAATTTTAATTATTACTTAGCAATTTTAGGCAATAATGTGGAATATGAAGATGAGCCTAACAATTGCAAGTGTAGTACAAGGAGTTAAGCAGGATAAACAAGTATCACAAATATGTAAGTAAGCAAGCACAATATGATACAAGTAAGTGCTAAGAGACAAGTAACCACAAGTAGAGAGTGAGGGTTAGAAATAACCGCAACTCCGGGAGACGAGGATGTATGCCGATGTTCACTTCCTTGGAGGGAAGCTACGTCACTGTTAGAGAGGTGGATGTTACCATGAAGGCACACCAACACCACGAAGGCTCACCCTATTCTCCCTTTGAGACAACACCACAAAGGTGTTTCTCAACCACTAGTGGTAGACATTGGGGTGGTCTCCAAACCCTCACAAACTTTTCCGGGGGGTTATCACAATGGTCGATTCTGTCGGATGTGGGGTTCCGGCAAAACCTTAAGGTTCGAACACTGGGGTGCGTGCGAAGTCTTTCCTTCCTACCAATCTACGCCCTAGCTCGCTAAGATCTCGCGGACGAACTCACAACACAGAAAGACACGAGGTTTATACTGGTTCGGGCCACCGTTGTGGTGTAATACCCTACTCCAGTGTGGTGGTGGTGGATTGCCTCTAGGGCTGATGATGAACGGTACAAGGGAAGAACAGCCTCCTGAGGTTGAGGTGTTCTTGTGAGTAGGCTCTCGATCGGGTTGGGTCAAGGTAAGATGAGATGCCTCTACTATGGTGGCTAGCTCTACTTATATAGGCCCTGGTCCTCTTCCCAAATATCGAGCGGGAAGGGAGCCAACAACGGCGGGCAAATTTGAAGGGGGACAGCTAGTACAAGCTATCCTGACAAAAGTGGTCTTCGCCTGTGAGGGAGTCCTGGATTAGGGGGTCTCCGGACAGCCGGACTATATCCTTTGGTCGGACTATTAGACTATGAAGATACAAGATTGAAGACTTCGTCTCGTGTCCGGATGGGACTCTACTTGGCGTGGAAGGCAAGCTAGGCAATACGGATATGTATATCTCCTCCTTTGTAACCGACCTTGTGTAACCCTAGCCCCCTCTGGTGTCTATATAAACCGAAGAGTTTTAGTCCGTAGGACAACATACAATCATACCATAGGCTAGCTTCTAGGGTTTAGCCTCTCCGATCTCGTGGTAGATCAACTCTTGTAATACTCATATCATCAAAAATAAATCAAGCAGGACGTAGGGTTTTACCTCCATCAAGAGGGCCCGAACCTGGGTAAAACATCGTGTCCCCTGCTTCCTGTTACCATCCGCCTTAGACGCACAGTTCGGGACCCCCTACCCGAGATCCACCGGTTTTGACACCGACATTGGTGCTTTGATGAGAGTTCCTTTGTGTCATCGCCGTTAGGCTTGATGGCTCCTACGATCATCAATAGCGATGCGGTCCAGGGTGAGACTTTTCTCCCCGGACAGATCTTTGTGTTCGGCGGCTTCGCACTGCGGGCCAACTCGCTTGGCCATCTGGAGCAGATCGAAAGTTACGCCCCTGGCCACCAGGTCAGGTTTGGAAGCTTATACTACACGGCCGATATCCGCGGAGATTTGATCTTCGATGGATCCGAGCCCCTGCCTTGTGCGCCACGCGGTCACGATGAGTACGATTTAGCTCTACCATCGGACCGTATTCAGGAGATCGCACCGGCAGCCGCTCCAACCCTCAATTCGGAGCCAGTTTCGCCATCCGTGGATGGGTGGATAGACCCCGTCACGGAGGTCGTACCCTCTGCGGCGATCGAGCCAAATATCGACCTTACCCTCACGAGAGCCGTGTTGCCAAACTACCAGATCATTCTCCGGCCACGGACTCCGGACCACCTGCGCCCGTTCCTGTCGAATCCGATTGGGTGCCGATCATGGAGTTTACCTCCGCGGATATTTTTCAGCACTCGCCCTTCGACGACATACTGAACTCATTAAGGTCTCTTTCCTTGTCAGGAGGATCCTGGCCGAACTACGTCCGGCCGGATTGGGATGCGGATGACGATGAAATTCGCCGCCCACCCACCACCCATTTAGTAGCCACTATCAATGACTTGACCGACATGCTCGACTTCGATTCCGAAGACATCGGCGGTATAGACGATGATGCGGGAGGCGAAGAGGAACCACTGCCCACAGGGCACTGGACGCCCATTTCATCACATGACGTATACATGGTAGACACACCCAAAGAAAATAACAACGAGGAACGAAAGGACGCAGTGAAGGGTGGTTCCCTCGAGCAACAGTAAAAGCGGCGGCATAAACGCCGCTCCAAATCCTGCGTCGGCAGAAATAACGATCACATAAACCCAGTGTTAGAGCAGGGTGAACCATTGCCCGACCACAGCAACACGGAAAATCAAACCGAACAACCCAACCCCGTCGAAGATAACAGTCCGGACGACATCACACCGGACAGGCACCAGGAGCAACATAATGCCCACCAAAGGCTTGTTGCCACGGCGAGGAGCCTGAAAAAACAGAAGCAAAGGCTCAAGGCTACACAAGACACACTCAAAATCAAATGGAGTGAAGTACTCAACACAGCAGCAAAGTGCGGCAGTAATCGCCACACCAAGAGCTGTCCGAAGCGAAAGTTGCTACCTGAATTCGACAAGGAGGCCTTAGATCCTCCACAATTAAAAAATAAAACGGCCATCCGGTCGAATAGACAACCTCATAGCCAACATAAAGCGGCAATCAATGCCACACATAAACCAGTACGCGATCCACGTAAGGGCTCGCATCAAAAGGACGGCGCAACCAGATCCATCTATGGACCACGCAGGCGCGCTCCAGCATACAATGCGACACAACAAACATCCGAATACCACGGTACACCCAAATATAGGGGTGCCGCACACCCTCTATGTTTCACCGATGAGGTGCTGGGTCATGAATTTCCAGAGGGATTCAAACCCGTAAACATAGAGGCGTACGACGGAACAACAGACCCTAGGGTCTGGATTGAGGATTACATCCTCCATATCCATATGGCTCGAGGAGATGATCTCCACGCCATAAAATACTTACCCCTCAAGCTCAAAGGGCCAGCTCGGCACTGGCTTAAAAGCCTCCCCGAAAACTCCATCGGAAGCTGGGAAGAGCTCGAAGATGCCTTTCGGGAAAAATTTCAAGGGACATATGTCCGACCACCGGATGCAGACGATTTAAGTCATATAACTCAACAATCCGGTGAGTCAGCCCGAAAGCTTTGGAACAGGTTCCTCACTAAAAAGAACCAAATAGTCGACTGTCCGGACGCTGAAGCCTTAGCAGCTTTTAAACATAGCGTCTGAGATGAATGGCTTGCCAGACACCTCAGTCAAGAAAAGCCGAGAACAATGACAGCATTAACAAGCCTCATGACCCGTTTTTGCGCGGGCGAGGACAGCTGGTTAGCCAGATGCAGCACCAGCGACCCAAGTACCTCTGAAGTCAGGGATGGAAACGGGAAATCACGATGCAGCAAGAACAAGCGCCAGAATAAGGAAGACATCCCGAAGAGCATGGCGGTAAACGCCGGATTTAGAAGCTCTCGTCCAGGCCAGCAGAAGCCGCCCTCCAAAGGCAATAGAGATGAACTGTCCAGCCTAAACAAAATTCAGGATCAAATATGTCAGATCCATAGCACCCCGAATAAACCTGCAAATCACACCCATAGAGAATGTTGGGTCTTCAAACAGTCCGGCAAGCTCAACGCCGAACACAAGGGGCAGGATACACCAAGTGAAGACGAGGATGAGCCTCGCAATCAAAGCACAGGGGAACAAAAGAAATTCCCACCATAAGTCAAAACAGTCAACGCGTTACACGTGATAAAAGGGAGAAACAAAGCGCCACCCTGAGAGGAACACGCCCCAGGGCCTATCACCGCGGAGCTCCGCCACTGGTCGTCCCAACCGATCACCTTCGACCATCGGGATTACTCGGCAAGTATTCAGCGTGCAGGATGGGCTGCCTTGGTATTAGATCCAATAACTGACGAATACCACTTCAACCGAGTCCTGATGGATGGCAGCAACAGTTTAAATCTGATATATCAGGACACAGTCTGCAAAATGGGGATAGACCCAACAAAAAATTTCCGCAGCAATGCTACCTTTAAAGGAGTAATGGCAGGCCCAGAGGCTCACTACAGGGGCTCCCTGCTATTAGAGGTTATATTCGGCTCCCCCGACAACTTTCGAAGCGAAAATTTAACCTTCCACGTCGCTCTGTTACAAAGTGGCTATCAAGCACTACTCGGACGCGAGGCTTTCGCTCGCTTTAACGCAATACCGCATTACGCTTCCCTCAAGCTCAAGATGCCCGGTCCACGTGGCATCATTACAGTAAATGGAAATATTGAGCGCTCCTTGCACGCCAAAGACGGTGCGGCCGCCTTGGCCACCGCACACTAAACGGCCTCACCAACTCAAGCATTTGACAGGTCGTTAAGACCACGGACATGGCTAGACGAGTCCGGCTCAGCTATATGTAATTAATACAGGTTTGATGGCTATAGAGAGTGGATTTTTGGAACCCATGTGTATTGGAGGACCTTATTTTAAATACTTTGAAAATCACATTTAAGGTTTCAAAAAATTCTGAAAAAAATTCTACATGATCATATGAATGTATATTACACATGTGTAAAGTTTGGTGATGAAATAAGTAAATATGCAACCTATACAAAAATGACAAAAATGGTGATTTTCAAATAGTGAATAATACATGCACTGTTCATCTTTCCAAAATCATGATTTTGTCATTTTTGTGTAAGTCACATGGTTACTTATTTTAGCATCAAAATTTACACATGTGTAACATACATTCATATAAACATGTTGAATTGTTTTCAGAATTTTTTGAAACTTCAAAATAGCATTTTGGCACGGTTCAAAATATAGGGCTCCAATGCACCCGGGTTCCAAAGTGACTTTTTGGATGGCTATACCCCTATTACAATACAAGGGGCTCAACGCGCGTGCAAAAGTGGCAATAAGGCTCACCTTCACTCATCTTCAACTGTATCTATACCTACTAATAAAGCAAGGTGTCTTTCTCCAATTTTTTCATCCGTTCACCAACGATTTTTTTTGTTCTATCCAAGGTGGTACTAAATTTTTGTTGGTTCATCTGTTAGAAAAGAAAAACAGTTTTGTTCTAAAATTTATACATGGGCCGCACATGCTTCGGCCCAAGAAAGCAAGCATGTTTGTTTCCCGCCAGTTCATCATTTACCGCATAGGGCGGCAAATAGTCAGAATTTCGCACATGGCGCCAAAATTCGGTCAGCTCATTTTTTGTCTATTCTGTTTCTGTTTTTTTCCTTTTATCCTTCTTTTTTATATTTTCTTGTCCAAGTTTATTTTTCTTTTTCTTTTTTTATAAATTATATTTTTCATTTTTTCAGAATTCCATTTTTTGTTTAAATTTTTATAAAATCAGCAGAATTTAAAATTTTGCTCCAATTTTGAAATATATTTGGATCTTTAAATTTTTTTTATACTCGTTCCATTTTTTTCAAAACTAAAAAATGTTCAAATTTTTAAAAGAGTGTTTACATTTTCCAATATTGTTTGAGATTTTCAAAATAAATTGTATTTTAGAAAATGATACAAATTCGAAAAATATTCATGTTTATTGAAGTGTTCACAAATTTAAAGTATTGTTTGTGTTTGAAAAACACGTTTAAAAAATTGTTTTCAATGTTCAAAACATGTTTCCATTTTCACAAATTAAAATAAATTGTTTTCTTAAAAAGAGGTTCATATTTTCATAACATGTTTGTGAATTTTAAAAAACCATTTCAAGTTTTCTTCATATTTTTCCAAATTTAATGAAATTTTCAAAAACAATGCTCGCATTTTTTAGAAAAAAAAATAGGATTTAAAAAATTGTTCATATTTCGAAGATGTTTTGAATGTTACGCTACATTATGTTCTTAAACATTCATTTTGGCCATTTTTTAGCAGGACATGTTTGTTCGAATGGCTATCAGCACGTGTTTGAGATATTGAGGTCATGAGTCTAATCTTTTAAGTCAGCGGTTGTTTTGAATTTGTATTCGTGTCTTACAAACACATGCCGTTTTAGTAACTGCCAGTGGCCTAACCCAGACACGAACTGTTGTGCATTCCACTTATCATTCAATGATAAAAGAGAATATGTTGGTTGGCTATAATTAAAAGAAATTGTAGGCACATGGCAATAAAAGAGAATATGTTGGTTTTGCTCTGATTAAAAAAATGTAGGCAAGTAAGCGCTAAAATAATTAAAGAAAATAAACCCTGGTAAAGCAGAGACTACCTGGTTATGAGTTGATTATGGCAATGAAATGGGATTCACTAAATTAGTAATCCATCCGATTACACCATTGTAGGAGAGTGTGGTCGAAACAACTATGCCCCAAAGGTCATCGTGCATCCACCAAATGAGGAGGCAACCATAACCTAAACACGGAGGCGGACCCGGAGGGAAAAAAGGCACGAGTTGAGTGGTGCCCACCACACCGACCAACCCCACGACTATGAAGACCTCGCGGGCCAAACATGACCCGTGGGAACACCGCAACTCCTCGCTATGTCGCCCCACCGCTGCAGAGACCATTTTGATGGACACATCAATTACCTCTCTCGATGCTTCTTGCAAAAAAAAATATTCCGTTGCAACGCACGAGCATATGTGCTAGTATTGTTTATTTAGTATAACTTAACTTTGGCATGGCAACTTTTCAATTAAGTCCCTCTCTTTTTAAGATGACCATCGTGCTACACCCATCCAGAATACGGCACAAGGAGACACAGGCGCAGACGTGCAGCAGGGACCCGGTTCAAGGATTCTTTGTAGATTAAGACCCCGCGTAAACCTTTTTTACTGTCTCTTGTTGATTTACATCCCTCGGATTCTCAGTACAACCGAGAAGGATGTTGACGTCTTGGCATGTGGCCACGCCAGAATAATGCACGTACCTGGACACCATGGGCTTATTACAAAGGGTACTATTTAGACCCGGTTTACACCATAAAGACCGAATACCTTAGGGAGTGTTCGGCATCGTGAGTTTGGCCTTATATGCATCAGCTCCGAATCATGTCTTTGGTAAAATGTTGGGTTTGCCCGGCTCCTGTGTTTTGCTGCCTTATGTTCCGCTCTATCGGCTAAGGCGGCACCAGGAGAACTACTGAGATTGTGCCCTGGTTCATCCGGACGAGCACCTCGGTAGAGAAAGCCGAAAACTGACTGTCATGATAAAGCGTGAGACTGGTCAACCACTCGATGACCTATGGGAATCTTTGGGATTCCCCCGCATTAACAAAGGGCCGTTTCCCGGCCAGGCATGTACGCACCCCGAACCCGGGCGAGTGCGGAGCCACCAGGGGCTATATAGTAACCCCACTGTCAAACTCCTATGGCTAAGTGAAAGTGTTAAAGCATTATAGTCTGGTTGCCTAGTTCGCTGCACTATCACCTCCTTACTAGGTCCAAGACGTTGGATTAAGTGTGAATACGCGTCTTCTGCGAACACCCCCGCATTGTATGCGTGGGGGCTGAAGCCGACAACTGCAATCTTTCAGGTTATATACATAAACGGCCGCACAGGAGGCATCACAATACTTTCGGGCAAAAGTATAAACACAGCCTTGATAAATTTAATAAAACATTGTTTTTACAATGGGAATACATGTCAGTCAAACATAATATTCTTTGAGCACTGGGCCTATATCAAACGAGCACCCTCAAGAACTTCTTCAAAATAGTGCTCGGCAGCCACTTGGCCTATGGCCGAACCCTGCGCCGCGACTGTGGTAGCATCCATCTCCGCCCAGTATGCTTTGACACGGGCAAGGGCCATCCGCGAGGCTTCTATGCACGCCGACCTCTTCATCGCATTGATGCATGGCACCGCACCAAGGAACTGCTGCACCAGGCTAAAATAACCGTTCGGCTTTGGCCTTTCCGGCCACAGCTGATCCACGACAGACCTCATGGCGAGTCCAGACAACCTATTGAGTTCGGCCCATTCGGCTAGCTGATCGGTCAATGGAAGCGGACGCTCTGGAACGTTAAACTGCGCCCAGAACAGCTTGTCCACTTCACGATCTGTTTGATCTCGGAAGTATTCGGCCGCATCGACAGCGCTCGCCGCCAAGTCCAGATATGCGTCCGCCGAACTCCACAGCCGATCCAGAGGGGCATACTACGGATCTCCGAACTTCCTTCGCAGCAAAAAGGGCTTCCCAGCCATAATGTCAGAGGCTTCACGCAGCTCCTCCTTCTTTGCTCTCATGGCAGAACGGGTGTCTTTGGTCGCCATCATGGCCTTTTCAAGGTCCGTCGGCTTCACTCGGTTTTCTTCCTCAAGGAACTGGCAACGGTCGGCAGTGTCTTTTAACCTTACAGCCATCTTGGCCATTTTCTCTTTGCTCTCGCAATGCGCGGCCTTCTCGGCTCTTAACTCATCGGCCGCCTTCAAAGCAGCCGCATTACTACTCCTTGCTTGTTCTTTGGCTCGGGCAAGTTCCGCCCGAAGGGTCTCCACGGTGGCAGCTCCATCTGTAGTCACAACATATTAAAGATACTGGCATCACGCTGCTCTTATTATGTGACATTCACCAGAAAATACCACTTACCTTGTTCCTCGTCAAGCCGCTTGTTAACAAGCTCGATGTCGGCATCCGCCGCATCCAGTTGCCGCTTTAGTTCGGCAAACTCATGAGTCTGGCTAGCCCCCGGAGCCTCCACTACCTGCACATAAAGGCGGTATGGTTATTACCTAGGACTATGATCCTCTGTTTGCTGCCGTTCTCGGTGACAACCAGAGTCTCAGGGGCTACTATCTACATGGGGCACACCTAAAAATGTGCGGTACTATCACAAAGGTATATCATTTTACGTACCTCAAAGCCCATTAGTAGACTCATAAAGGCGTCATGCAACCCGCTTTCGGCGGACAAAATCCTTTCCATCACCATACCCATCAACGCACGGTGTTCTTCCGAGATGGTCGCTCGCTTCAGCAGATCCCTCAGTACATCCGACCGCATACCAGACGGCGTCGGACTCTTTTGTCAGCCCTCTTCAAGAGCCGTATGCTGGGGACTTCGGGTGACTATAGGATTATCTTCTGGTCTCACCGGATCCGGAGAGGCCCTCCGTGACGACACTTCAAGGTCGCCCGCTTGTTGAGCGGGGGAGTCCGGGGGAGGCGTTTGCTCTCCATCATCTCCGGAAGAAGGTCCCCTGAAGACGAGCTCTGTTGAGAAGGGCTAAGATCCGAACTGCAAGATAAACGCTTCGGTTATTTTCCTCGGAAGTAAGGTAGAATATCTCTACTATTAAGTAGATTTTGATCACTTACAACTCATTAGAGGGCTGATCCCCGCACGAACTTTGTGCGGCAAGAGCACCCTCCGAGACGGGACCCTCTGGTGGAGTTTTCTTCCCCCGTTTGGAAACCTTGGTTTCCGGATCATCAGAGGTAGTCCTCTTCCTCCCCCGGGGCGAGGGAATGTCAGATTCCTTCCCTTGGCTATCCTCCCTCATGGAGGCACCCGTTCCCTCGGTTGGAACAGGTAGCGGTGGAGGCCCGCTTTGGCCCTCTTTATTCCCCCCTTCATCTTCCTTTGAGGGCACCAGGCAAGGTGCTGGCTTGAGCATCTTTTCCAACACCGGATTGTCCAAGCCTTCGAGAAGGGGAGCCGAACACCGGATCATCTTCGCCTTTGCTATCCAGTCCTGGTCAAAGAGCGATTCTTCAGAATGATGTCATGATAAAAGAAAGACAATGTGTTCGGTTAGAGGATTACTTACTTGGGCCGCGGTGCGGTTGCTGCTCAGGCCCACATCCTCCGAGGTGTCCGGACACTCTATCTGGGGTCTGAAGAATGACTTGTACATCTCCTCGTGCGTCAGGCCGAGGAAATTCTGAATAGCGTGTGGTCCTTCTGGGTTGAATTCCCATAAATGGAGGGGCCGGTGTTTGCAAGGCTGGACTTGACGAACCAGCATGACTTGCACTACCATAACCAAACTAAAATCTCCCTCGAAGAGATCCCGGATGTGGCTCTGCAGTATGGGCACATCCTTGGCTGGACCCCAGCTCAGCCCCCTGCTAATCCATGACATCAGTTGTGGTGGAGGGCCCGAGCGAAAGAGGGGGAGCCACCCACTTGGCACTTCTGGGAGCGGTGATGTAGAACCACTCCCTTTGCCATAATCCGGACACCTTTGGAAAGGAACCTTTTGGCCACGG
Organism: Triticum aestivum; assembly: GCF_018294505.1. Lineage (NCBI taxonomy): Eukaryota > Viridiplantae > Streptophyta > Magnoliopsida > Poales > Poaceae > Triticum > Triticum aestivum. The sequence continues at coordinate 97,816,417 of NC_057803.1, forward strand.
AGCTCCAGCAATCTTGCTTATTAATGCACCCCCGCACGCTGCATATTGCCCCTCGACCGTCTTCGGCTTCACATCAAAGGTCTTGAGCCATAGGCCGAAGTGAGGGGTAATACGGAGGAAGGCCTCACATACGACAATAAATGCCGAGATGTGGAGAAAGGAATCCGGGGCTAGATCGTGCAAATCAAGCCCGTAATAGAACATCAAACCCCTAACGAAGGGACCCAGAGTGAGGCCTAGTCCTCGAAGAAAGTGGGAGATGAACACGACGTCTTCATTGGGTTTGGGAGTAGGGACAACCTGCCCTCGGGCGGGCAACCGATGCAAGACTTCGGCGGTCAAGTATCTTGCCTCCCTCAACTTCTTGATATCCTCTTCCGTAACGGAGGAGGGCATCCACCGGCCCTAGAGGCTGGATCCGGACATGATTGAAGGTCCGAAGCACCTAACCTGGGTTTTGGGTGCTAGAACTCGAGGCGGGGGAAGGATTCGATTGAGAGTGGGAGGAAAAAAGTAAAGACCTTGACCCTTTATAAAGAGGGTGAATATCAAGCGTCCTCCTCGTGGCCGTTTGGGACTTGCCTAAAATCTAGGAGTCCTAGGCGTGGTTGGGTTACCCACGCCCGTATTGATGAGAATCCCGTAATAAGGGGGACACGATCTCTGCTTTGACAAGACGTGTCAAGAAACTGCCTCGCGTTATGTGCGGGGCTAGTTAAAGGAAACGGTTCGAATAATCACCGGGCCATGGCATAATGTCATGTTGCCAACACATGTCAGCAGATTAGATTTGTGGAAATATTACTCTCTCTATGGTGGTATGTGCAACTTATTTTACAGGGTCGGACACTATCCTTGTATTCAAATTCTTCCGTGGTGTATTCGGAGGAGGAACTCGCCTTGCAATGCCGAAGACAATACTGCACGCTGGACTCGTCGTCATTGAAGCTTGGTTCAGGGGCTACTGAGGGAGTCCTGGATTAGGGGGTCTCCGGACAGCCGGACTATATCCTTTGGCCGGACTGTTAGACTATGAAGATACAAGATTGAAGACTTCGTCTCGTGTCCGTATGGGACTCTACTTGGCGTGGAAGGCAAGCTAGGCAATACGGATATGTATATCTCCTCCTTTGTAACCGACCTTGTGTAACCCTAGCCCCCTCTGGTGTCTATATAAACCGGAGGGTTTTAGTCAGTAGGACAACATACAATCATACCATAGGCTAGCTTCTAGGCTTTAGCCTCTCCGATCTCGTGGTAGATCAACTCTTGTAATACTCATATCATCAAGAATAAATCAAGCAGGACGTAGGATTTTACCTCCATCAAGAGGGCCCGAACCTGGGTAAAACATCATGTCCCCTGCTTCCTGTTACCATCCGCCTTAGACGCACAGTTCGGGACCCCTACCCGAGATCCATCGGATTTGACACCGACAGCCTGCCAAAAGCTCTGGTGGTGACGCCGTCTTGGGCTCCACGATGACCTCCATCTTGCCGTCCTCCTAGTCTTGGTCTCGTTGCACCAATATAGCAACCTTTGCCTGATGCCTCGGTACTCTTCATCTACGCTAGCCTCCTTAGCACCAAAGAGGAAATAAGACGTTGTGAGCGCTGGCGCCCGCCTGGTGTCGTGCGTCATGGCTCACGTCACGAGAGGCCTCGTGAGGTTTGCCCCGCCTTGATATCTCCGCTCCTCGTGAGCCTGCCTGGCTAGGTCGCTCCAAAGGAGGCCTTGCGCCGTCCGCCTCATGAGGCTTGGACCCTCGCGAGGGTCTTGGATGCCTTGTTGATGAAGATGGGTCGTACGGCCTGCTGGCTTAGCCACGCCATGGGCTGCAGGCAGGCAAGTCTAGGGACCCCCGTTCCCAGGACGCCGACAATAGCCCCCGGGCCCAAGGTGCGCTCGGGCTTGGCTTCACGGTGAAGCCAAGGGCCAAGTACGGAGCGCCGCGGGCCCCCAAAGTCTGCAGCCTCGGTTAACGCATGGCGGTTGATTGGACGTGGGCGTCTCTGCTTCCCCATGTTGCCTCGGCAACTGCACGACTTGACAAGTCCCTGCAACATGCAAGGAAAACCATCATTACCTACGATCGTGGGAGACGCTGGTTGGCCTTCTCTTGCTATAAATGGGGAGGGGGCGGAGCCCCCGTTGCCCATCTCTTCCTTGCTTGATTGCTCCTTCCTCCTTGCTCCATTGCTGACAACAATGGCGCTCATCAGAAAGTTTTCTACTGAAGAGAAAGGAAAGGCTCCCTGTGATGATCCGGGGCCTCTTCCGCCGAAGAAAAGGTCGATCCATCGCCGTGATGAAGCGGCGATGCAGGTGGTGTTGAGGCCTTGGTGCAAGCGGCCTCCTCCGGGGTACCCGCTGCCCTTGTATGCCCGAGCCGAGGGCTCGGGAGGATGAAGTGACAAGCAGCGCCGCCCATGCCGCATCCGAGGTCGCCGCGCCACGGCGACGCGTGCCATCGCCCCTGGGGTTCACGCCGCGGACTCCTCGCGTGAGTTGGTGTTGTGGGCGCCGATGCCTCCAAGCTCCTGGATCCGCTTCCGTGGTTCTTCTCCAACGTGATGCCACCGAGGGGGCCTCTCGAGCTCTGGCTACAGCACGCCGACTACAGCGCTCCGGCGACCAGAGCGGAGATCGAAGCAGTCCCCACCAACAAGACCTTCATGACTCGCGGCTAGAGCGAGATCGCGCGGGTCTGTCGTGTGAGGGGCACCCTCACGATCCACTTCGAGTACGACGGCGTCTCCATGCTCTTCTTCAAGGTCTTCGATGCTGAGGGCCGCCGCCTGGAGTGCTGCTCCGGAGAGGACCGTGAGGCTGACGCGCATCCCGCTCGCGGCCACTCCAGCAGTAGCTGCCCTTGGGAGTCCAGCAGCTCTCCTGAGCTCTATGAGACTTCGGAGACGAGTGATGACAGCTACGTGCCCCCGAGCTCTCGCCACGATCGGAGCAGAGCTGCGGCGTCCGGCCGTCGCCACCGCTGATCTAGATGGGGTTGGCGTCGACCTCCCGTGGCCCACTGTTGATGATGGTGTCCACCACGAGAGGATGAGGATAGGATTCCCCTTAGTGTCAGCTTTTGTTTCCTGCAAAGAATCATGCATTACCCCATGGGGGCATGTAAGGGTTCGTAATGTCTTTTGTTCTTATCTTCCCTGTTATGAGAATTTGGTGAATGCATGTCCCGTTAAGGCTCGGTCCCCCCCCCCTTTCTTTCCTCGCGATAGCTTGTTCCTCTATGCTGACAGGTCCCGGTCCCCAGGTAGGCTACAACCGTCGCTGGTATGCCAGGTCGCGTGCCGTGGTTAAGGCCAGGAGGTGTGCGGCCCGAGGTCCAGTAAGAGCCCCTGAGGCGTGATGCTCAGGAGGTCCCCCTTAGCGCTCAAGCAGCCATGGTAAGGCGAGAAAGGGAGTTGACATGGCCGCAACGGGGTTGTGACAAGGTGTGAGTGACCATTAGGCCCAAACATTTAGCCGATCCGAGTGCGGGACTTATCTTGTTGATCTCGTGGCGACTCCTGACGTTGCGCTAGGGCTACGTGCCTACTCGTGCGGCATAGCTAGGTCGTCCCATACGAGTTTCTCTCCCCTCATGCTCTCCTTAGTGCTCTACGTCCTCAGGTCCCGGCCCTCGAGCGAGCTCAGCCGCCGCTGGTATGCCAGGTCGCAATGTCGTGGTCAAGGCCAGGGGGTGAGGGCTGGAGAGCCAATAAGAGCTCCTGAGTCGCGATGCTCAGGAGCCCCCCTTTTAATGCGCAAGCGAATTGCACGAGAGAAAAGGAGACTCGCGGTGCTACCTGCTATCCTTCCCACAGGATCCCTGTGAACAGGCACAAGAAGAAACACGGTTTGCCATTACAGCTGTCAGCCTGCCACTGGTTGCTCTGGATGAGGTGAAGGCACTGAGGGCCTGGTGAGGTGACGTGCGCGGGGCGTGCCGCGAGCCAGAGCTCGACCGCTCAGATTTGTCGGCGTGGCAGGGACGGACCCATGCACCTGCGCCGTGCCTGTGTGGAGGCCCCGTGGGAGGCGATGATCGTGTAGGTGATAGCAGTTGACAGGTTAAGCATGGAGAGCAGATCAACTGGATAAATGCAGGAAGATGCGTGCCACCGGGTCCGGCCCGAGCGGCTTGGGGATGATGCAGCCCAAGGGGCACCCCAACAAGGTAAGCTAAAGACATAAGCAAAAGGGATACATGCCGCAGGGATAGACCCACACAGCCTAGGAATAATGCAGCCGAGGGGCGCTCCCAGCTAAACGAGCTTGGAAGATGTCCCCTGGTTCTATAGACGAAGTAGAGTTGGTGCAGCTGAAGGCATGCGTTGAAGAAATGACTCCTCATGAGCCGCCAGAACCCTGAGCCTCGGGAGACTCTGGGGGCTCGGGAGGTTCCCTGAAGACCGTCTCCATCTCCTCCAGAACGGCATGGTACCTGGCTTCCTGAGCCGCCAGGACACGTCGCATGTTGCGCTGATAGGCTGACGCCACGCTCGGCAAGCCAAAGGGCATACGAACGTAGCTATGCGGCGGGCCCTCACTACGGCCCACACGTGAAGGTCAGAAACACTCCTGAGATGCGGCACTGTTGAGCCATGGGATGTCGATGCAGACACACAGCCCAACATCCTTGCCAGGATGCGGAGCTGTGCTTCGTGGGCGGCTGTCACCGCGCATGGCTCTTACTTCTTGCAGTTCCTGGGTGGTCTTGGTGATGAACTCCTGAGTGGTGGGCACTCCTTGCCCTGTGCTCTCCTGAGGGTCACATGCCGCGAAGCACGCCTCCAAGTGGTTCCCAAGCGCCTCCCTCGTGAGGTTGGCAAGGTCTGACGCCCTCCAGAAGACAGCCCCCGAGCCCTGCCTGAGGAGGGCGCCAGGCGCGCCTTCCTATGCGATGGAGGGAGGCGCCCCTGGAGCGGGCACTAGTCCTGACGTGGCTCCTGCCGCGACGCCATCCTCCTGAGGTCCTGCACAGCACGGCTTCTTCTTCTTGGGGATGGCCTCTAGAGGTCCTTCATTTCTGTTGTCAGGGTCGTCGATTGCTGCACCTTGAAAGGCGTGCTCGAGGAAGCACACCGCATCCCTCTCTTCACACGGGACCGTGATGATTCCTCCGCTTCCTGACATCTTGAGAACGTTGTAGCCGTGATGAGTGACGGCCATGAACTTGGCCAGGGCTGGATACCCGAGGATGGCATTGTACGGCAGGCGGATGTGCGTGACATCAAAGTCAATGAGCTCGGTGCGGTAGTTCTTGTGCTCCCCGAAGGTGACGGGCAGGCGGACCTGCCCTATCGGTGTGGTGGAGCCGTCGGTCACTCCTGAGAAAGGCTCGGTGGGCTGGAGCTGTTCATATGGCACTTGGAGGTTGTCGAACGTGTCGACGGATAGGACGTTGAGCCATGCGCCACCGTCGATGAGGGTCTTGGTGACCTGCACATTGCTGATGACTGGGGAACACAGCATAGGGAGGGCGCCAGCAGTGGCTGCGCACTTGAGCTGATCCACCGAGTTGAAAGTGATAGCGCATTGGGACCACCTGAGCGGGCGCGTGGCCTCGAGTTTGGGGAGCGCCACGTTCACCTCACGAGTGAACTGTTTGAAGATGCGCTGAGAGGCTGGGGCCTGGGCGCCGCCCAAGATGCAGGCGATCGCACGCGGCTCCTGAAAACCCCCAGCCCCCTCGTCCTGGTGGTGGTCGTCATTCCTTCTTGGTGGCGGTAGCGGGGGAAGACCGGTGTTGCCCTGGGGGCGATCTTCACGCGGCGGGTCCCTCCAGGCGCCCTCGCGAGGTTGGTCCTGCCAGCGGTCCTCAGAGGCCGGTCGCGCCACTCCTGGCGCGGGCCACGGTCGTCCCAGCATCCGCCTACACGTCCTCCTCCGCGGCCATAGCCCCGGTCATTGTGCTCGGGGCGTCGACCGTATCGTCCTTCCCGTATGTATCTGAGCTCTTGACAGTCGCTGGTGTTGTGGGTGTTCAGGTTGAGGAACACGCAGAACGATCGACCATTCTTGGATGACTCGGGCTGATCTCTGCCCCGCTTGATGCCGGGCTCCGCTGCGAGCACGGCTGCCACCTTGCGCTTCACGTCCTTGGCCTTGGCCTTCTTCTCCTCCGCGCCCACGGCTGGCAGCTCAAGAAGAGAGAGGCGCCCCTCCTCATCTCTTGCGCACTTGGTCGCCAGGTTGAACAGCTCCTGAGATGTGCAAAGCTCCTCGTGGATGGCGAGCTCTTCCTTCATCTTGACGTCACGGACGCTGTCGAAAAACGCGGAGATGATGGCCTCGTCCGTGACCTTGGGGATCTTGAGGCGAGTGTTGTTGAAGCGCTGGATGTACTTCTGGAGGGTCTCTCCTGGTTGTTGTCTGATGCGGCGTAGATCACCCGTGGCCGGTGGGCGGTCGCGAGTGCCCTGGAAGTTGGCAATGAAGCGATCGCGCATCTCGTCCCAGGAGGAGATCGAGCCGTGCTGCAGGTTCAGGATCCAAGAGCGAGCTCCATCCTTGAGAGCCATGGGAAACTAGTTCGCCATGACCTTTTCGTCGCCGTTGGCCGCTTCGATGCTCACCTCATAGAGCTGCAGGAACTCCGCGGGGTCAGCGGTATCGTCATAGCGATGAGGCAGATCCGGCTTGAACTTGCCCGGCCAGGCGACGCTCGCAGCTCGGGGGTGAAGGCGCGGCAGCCAGCCGTGGTTGCCGGGGCCCACTTTGGAGGTGGAGCTTGGTCTTGATGAGGTCCGCGCTACGCCGCTGTAGGCGGTGCGCGGTCTTGACGAGGTGGCGCGGGGAGTGCAGGTGCAGCTGCTCGCGGCCGCGGAATTTCTTGGCAGCTTCTCTCTTTGCGCGCGGGCGTCGGGAGTGGTGGATCACGCCGCGGAGCCGTGCGCCTTGGTGCCAAGGCGCCATCTTGGGGCTGAGGTGGTGGAGGCACTCCATGAGCCCCGTCGCCCGCGGCTGGTTGAGGGGAAGGCAAAGAGTGGGACGGTGCCGGAGAGGCCCCTGAGGTGCGAACGAGCTCGGCAACGCGGTCGAGCCACTCCTCGTAGAGGTCGTCGATGGGGCGGTAGTGCAGGAGCTCGTTTTCCGCGAGGAGCGCGGCCCGTGCCTCCATGGGAGCGCGGTGCACATGAGACGAATAACCGGCAGGGGTCAGCGATGGAGTGGCGGTGCGGCCGTCCTGCCGCACCAAAGGATGCAGCGAGGACGCCTGCTGCTTGTTCCCCGTCGGGCTGCTGGCAGTGTTGGCGGCGGGAGACGGAGAACGGCGATGTGGCCCGCCGACGGGAGCCGTCTGAGCGACGCGGGCGGTCAGGGCAGCCCGACGCTCAGCTCGAGCATGGCGAGCGTCCGCCATGGAGACGATGGAGTGACGGAGCGACGAACTGATGGAAGGGAAGCTACGGCGCCCCCTACCTGGCGCGCCAAATGTCGGATGTGGGGTTTCGGCAAACCCTTAAGGTTCGAACAGTGGGGTGCGCGTGAAGTCTTTCCTTCCTACCGGTCTACGCCCTAGCTCACTAAGATCTCGCGGACGAACTCGACGAACTCGCAACACAGAAAGACACGAGGTTTATACTGGTTCGGGCCACCGTTGTGGTGTAATACCCTACTCCAGTGTGGTGGTGGTGGATTGCCTCTGGGGCTGATGATGAATAGTACAAGGGAAGAACAGCCTCCTAAGGTTGAGGTGTTCTTGTGAGTAGGCTCTCGATCGGGTTGGATCAAGCTAAGATGAGATGCCTCTACTATGGTGGCTAACTCTACTTATATAGGCCATGGTCCTCTTCCCAAATATCGAGCGGTAAGGGAGCCAACAACGGCGGGCAAATTTGAAGGGGGACATCTAGTACAAGCTATCCTGACAAAAGTGGTCTTCACCTGCCAAAAGCTCTGGTGGTGACGCCGTCTTGGGCTCCACGATGACCTCCATCTTGCCGTCCTCCTGGTCTTGGTCTCGTTGCACCAATATAGCAACCTTTGCCTGATGCCTCGGTACTCTTCGCCTGCGCTAGCCTCCTTAGCACCAAAGAGGAAATAAGGACACTGTGCGCGCTGGCGCCCGCCTGGTGTTGTGCGTCATGGCTCACGTCATGAGGGCCTCGTGAGGTTTGCCCCGCCTTGATATCTCCGCTCCTCGTGAGCCTGCCTGGCTAGGCCGCTCTAGAGGAGGCCTTGTGTTGTCCGCCTCGCGAGGCTTGGACCCTCACGAGGGTCTTGGATGCCTTGTTGATGAAGATGGGTCGTACGGCCTGCTGCCCTAGCCACGCTGTGGGCCGCAAGCAGGCAAGTCTGGGGACCCCCGTTCCCAGGACGCCGACAGATTCCTCTCCGAAAGATTCCTACCTCTTAGGAGTCTCCAACCTCCAAGATTAACAAGAACGATGGGGAAAAGCTCAAGACTTGCTCAAATCACTTATTCCTTTGGTGCAAAGAAGGGGAAGGAGTGGATATATCACTTGATTGGAGAACTTCTCTCAAGTGCTCTCAAATCCCTTGGGGATCTAAGATTTGGTGTGGAAGAGTGAGAGAGTGAGTGAAATGTGTTCTTAGCAAGCTCAAAGTGAATGGTCAACCTCATCCCGGGAGAGGGAGAAGGCTATATATAGTGTGAGAGCAAAACAGACCGTTGAGCCACTTAGTGCAGACGGACGTCCAGTGGATACCGGACAACCGGTGACACAGATAGGACCGGACGTCCGGCAGGGCTGCCGATCGTCTAGTGCCTGGGACACCAGCCGGGGACACAGGTGAGGAGTGGGACGCATAGGCAGCGGACGTCCGGAAGGTGCCGGTCGTCCGGAGCCCGGACGTCCGGTGTTGTCGGAAATCCGTTAATTGTAATTATGTTAGAGCGCACCGGGTTTCCGGAGATGAGCGGACGTCCGGTAACCGGACGTCCGATGTGACCGGTCTTCCGCTAATATCAGTTATGTGAAGACTCACCGGACGACTGGAGAGAGTCAGATGTCCGGTTGGTTGAGAGAGGCCGGACATCCGTAGACTTCGGACGTCCGGTGAAAGTTGGACCTTTTAGCTTAGAAACATACTACCATTTTTACACAAGTTAGAGGGAGAATTTTGAGATGGTATGAGAGGGAATTTTGTGGTTTTGAGCAAGTTCTTTCGCCAAACCCATCGATCCCCTCTTAATAGTGCGGGATCCCTACACTCAAGAACAAACCGAAAAACAAGGAGCCGAAGCTTTTTATCTTTGTCTTGTGTCTCAGCTCTTGAGTGATATATGTTTTATGACCGTAGTCATGATCCACACAAACATAGCCCTTGAGACAATAATCCTGAGAAATACTCGATAAACATGATTAGTCTCAATATGCATGTTTTCATCTACATCAAAATATGATTAAGGGCATGATTGCACTTTCAGTCTCCCCCTTTTTGGTACTTGATGACAACATACATGCACTTTTTAGAATAAAGCTTTGAATATCGAAAGAATTTGAAAACATTGAATATCAAAGGATTTGTTGTGGAGCTCCCCCTCAATATGTGCAATAACTAATAGGTAAGCATGAAGAGAGCTCCCCCTCAATATGATACCAACACAACCGAAACACATACACAAGATAATCAAGATAACACCAGATTTAGAATAGGCTCCACAAAGATTCATCACTCATAGCATATAACATAAGTCGGTACAAACATATCATAAGTTCAATAACATGCTAATCACATAGCATGAGTTCGATAACAAGAGTTCGATAACAAGATAATGAGATAATATCATAGCATCATATCACATAAATAAGTGCCTACTCCCCCTTGGCAGCAAATACCGAAAAGGAGGTGTCATAACAGCATCAAATAGCATCATCGTCATCATCATCATGAGCACCACTACCATCAGCCTCATCAAGGAAGTCAGCCCACTCAAGACCCGAAGGAAAACCAAAGTCAGAAGGTGGATCATCAGGAAGACATTCATCGTCACTCACATCGTAAACTCCAGAGTCTCTCAGACGAGCCTTCAGAGCATTCTTGGAGGTGACCAAGCGTGTGACAACATCGTGATTTTGGGAGCAATGAAAGGTAAACATCTTCATCATGGCAGACTGAGCTTTCCCAAGGAAACGAGAAATGCAACCAAAAGATGCTGAGCTGGAAGAAGTAGAACAAGCGATAGGAGGAGGAACACTAGCCGGAGTGCGACGAGTAGGAGTAGAAGAGTCCTTGGGAACCCAATCATCCGCCATGTGAGGTGGAATGACCCACCGTTCATGCAAGTGAGTGCGGGCAATGGCAAATGGAGCAACACTCTCGATAAATGCCTGAAGAAAGGGGGCATGAGGAAAGGCCCGCTTGTGTTGAAAACAAGCAAGACGGATCTCATGCCACAGAAAATGAGGGACATTTATCTTCCCCTTTGGAGACACATAGAGGCGATGCATGAGATCAATGCAGTAGCTATTACATGACCCCTTGTCACCCATCTTGGGATAGATGGTACGAATGACACACTGATAGATGATGTAGAAAGGTGAGCGCCAAATGGAGACTTGGTTCAAATCCTTTTTTTTCTCATCATTAGTAAAATCTCCTACTGGTTTGAGAAGATCCATACAGACTTCAATGCCCTTGGGCCTATGGTTGGGGTCATCCTTATGGATTTTGAACCCGGTGTCAGGAAACCCAAGAGCAACAACAAATTGAGAATAAGATGCCGTGAGCACGGTGTCGAAGGTCATCCAAGTGACGGTGTTATTTGGACCAAAATAACATGTGGCATAGAATTTATGAATGGCAGCTTGGTTAACATCATGCTGAAATTCAAATGGGTAGCAAGGTTGGATGACTCAATGAGCTCAATAGCTCCCGGATATTTAGCCGGATGAGCACAAATATGCTCTAAGTCAATGCATACATGTCGATATAGACCTTTAGGAATGATGATAGTGGTAAAAATGCCAGCTTGGACATTAGTGCGAAAACGAGCATCCTGTGAGTCGCTAACAATGGTGAATTGATCTATGTCACGGTGAAGCCTAAGATAGGAAGCAGTGGGGACCTCATTGAACCTTTTAATGATGCGACCGTGAGGAAGTGGAGGTTCAAGAGAGATGCGACGGGAATCACCTTAAGGTTGTTCCGGAGGAGGAGGAGGCTTGAAAGTGGGCTAACGTGTTCCCGGTTTAGGTGCGGAGGTGCGAACAGCGACATAGGCGGGCTGCTCCAAATCCGCCATTTCGTCCTCATAGCCGGATCCCTCCGATGAGGAGTCACTAGCCGAGCTGTGAGGGAGGGCGGCATGCTTTCGAGGACGGGCCCTCTCTTGATAATCGTCAGAGACACCATGACGAGGCGGACGGGATGGTCCACCGGCGACTTGCTTGCACGCGGAGTGCTTGGTCCTTGGCATAACGATCTAGAGAAGGAGGAAGCCCCAGTTGACTTAATCACCGCCATAGATCAAAGAAGTTCGAGAAATGAGGGGAGAAAGAGGGTTGCTACCTCGGGAGGGCGAGGAGGAGACACGACGGAGATGAACGGGTTTCCCTAACGGCGGTCGGGACTAGAGGAGGACGGGCGGGGTCCCAACGGAGACCGCCCGTGCAAAGACGGCGAGGACTATGGCCGGCGCGCACCCCCAGCGAGGAGATTGAGCGGCGGCAGCGGAGAAGATATGAGGGCAGCGGAGAAGATATGAGGCACGGTGGTTTTTAGGTTTAGGAATCGCTACAAGACACGGGCTATATATATAGGCGCGCCAAGAGTTGACCGGACGACCGGTACGGAGCGGACGTCCGAGGCCTGAGAAGGCAAATAGATGTGCCAGGGAGTGGACGACCGGCAACTCCCGGACGTCCGATGAGTCTGAGCAAGGTAGGAAATAGCAGACGACCTGTATTACCGGATATCCGACGCGATTGTCCAGGGCAAAAATTAGCGGACGTCCGGACTCAGCGGACGTCCGGTAGTATGGCACCAGAGAGGATGTTACGGATGTCCGGACTCAGTGGATGTCCGGTAGTATGGCACGAGAGAGGATGGTACGGACGTCCGGTACATAGCGGACGACCGGAAGCATGTGTGGATTTTTTTTATTTAGAACACAAAGGAGCCATAGTTGGTGCTAATGACTATGATGGGGAGATGATGAGTTCAAAACGTAGTAGGATGCAAAATCACAATATATTAAGCAGCAAGGAACCTATGTCAACTCTAAAACACATCGCTCAGGTATTGTTCTAATGACAAAAGCGGTGGCCAAGGCCACCATGTATGAGTATTCTTGACATGGCCTCCCAATAATTTAAACTTGGGTGCATAGTCACTACTCCATCATTGAAAGCACCATAGTTAGAATAAAATGATAGCTTTGAGAGTGTTTGTTCTATTTATGCATTGTGTAGGGTGAGAATACTCATGAATTGAATGTCTCCCCCTAAATATATGCCTACATCAAGACAAGACATTAAGTTCATGCATGAATGGGTACTAGATTTCACATAATATTGTCAAGCTCTAAGATACCAAGTTCACGCCTAAGTTGACAAAACCTTGCTTCATCCAATGGCTTAGTGAAAATATCTGCAAGTTGCATATCTGTGCCAACATGAGCAATGTCAATATCACCCTTCTCCACATGATCTCTCAAGAAGTGGTACCTAATGTCAATGTGCTTGGTGGGGGTATGATCTTTGGGGTTCTCAGCAATATTGATGGCACTTTCATTATCACACAGAAGAGGCACATGTCTATAGGTGATACCGTAATCCTTCAAAGTTTTCCTCATCCATAGTAACTGAGTTGCACAACTGGCGGTTGCAATGTATTCAGCTTCAGCGGTGGAGAGGGCAACACAATTTTGTTTCTTCGAGGACCAACTTACCAAGGAGCGTCCAAGGAATTGACATGCACCGGAGGTAGACTTACGATCCACTTTGTCTCCAGCCCAATTCGCATCCGTGTACCCAATGAGATCAAACTTAGCATCCTTGGGGTACCATAGACCCAACTTTTGGGTGTGAACAAGGTATCTAAGAATATGCTTAACCGCCTTATGATGACTTTCCCTAGGGGAAAGCTTGAAATCTAGCACACATGCATACACTAAAATGATGTCTAGTCTAGATGCACAAAGATAAAGCAATGAACCAATCATCGAGCGGTATTTAGATGGGTCGAAGGGGATACCGTTTATGTCTTCAGTGAGTACAATTTTGGTTGGCATAGGTGTCTTACATGGGCTAGCATCAGACATGCCAAATTTTGCTAGGATATCCTTGAGGTATTTTGCTTGAGACAAGAAAATTCCTTCTTGAAATTGTTGAATTTGAAATTCGAGGAAGAACTTCAAATCCGCATTGAGTGACATTTCAAAATTCTTGGTCATTGAAGTCGCAAACTTCTTGCACAAATGAATGTTAGGAGAACCAAAAATGATATCATCTACATAGATTTGGCATAAGATCAAATCACCTTTGTCCCTCTTAGTAAAAAGAGTGGGATCGGTCACCCCTCTCACAAAACCATCATCGAGTTAAAACTTCTTAAGATGATCATACCAAGCACGAGGTGCTTGTTTGAGGCCATACAAAGCCTTATGAAGTTTATACACATAGTCTTTGTGATCGGGATCAACGAACCCAGGTGGTTATGATACATATACTTCTTCTTGTAGAGGACCGTTAAGGAAAGCACTCTTCACATCCATTTGATGTAATGTAAAGCCAAAGCAGCATAAGCAAGTAAGATGCAAATGGATTCCAGACGGGCAATGGGGGCAAAGGTCTCACCAAAGTCCAAACCTTCAACTTGTGAGTACCCTTGTGCCACTAACCTTGCCTTGTTGAGGATGATTACACATTCTCATCTTGCTTGTTCTTGAAAATCCACTTTGTTCCAATGACATTGTGTTCCGCAGTTGGCCTCTTGACTAATGACCACACTTGATTGCACTCAAAGCTGTTCAACTCTTCTTGCATAGCAATGAGCCAATCGTTGGCAATCAGTGCTTCTTGTACCTTGAGAGGCTCAACACTAGATACAAACGAGAAGTGAGCACAAAAGTTTGTCAATTGTTTACGAGTGACTCTACCTTCCGATATGCCGGTGAGAATTTTGTCAAGATCAACACGACCGGCCACTTGAGGCATGATGGAGGTTAAGGTTTAGCGAGGTTCTACTTCATGTCCATCATCCACATCCTCAACATAAGGATCATTGATGTGTGGTGGAAGTTCTTCTTCTTCATCTTCCATTTGTTGAGGTTCATTGTCAATGATTGCACTTTCTTGTTCTTGTCCTTGGTGATGATCTTGTTCTTGATGTTTATCATGAAGAGGAACTTGATCATCATCTGGTACTTGGTCTATGGGTATTTGTTGAACAATAGGAGCTTGAGGTGGTATGGTGTTGAAGTAGTTTGATGATGCGTGAAGCTTCCATATTCTTCTTCATCATCATGAGGTTCTTGCTCCATTGGAAAAAGTGCACCAACACCCATGGTCAAGATATCTTGTGAAGAATCTTCTTCACCTACATCACTTAGATCAACTTGCTCCCCATGGGAGCCATTAAATTCATCAAACACCATGTCACAAGTTTCTACAACACATCCATTGGATTTGTTGTAGACTCTATAGGCGTGAGAGTTTGATCCATAGCCAACAAATATGCCCTCAATGGTTTTGGATTGAAATTTTCCTAACCGTTCTCTTTTATTGAGAATGAAACATGTGCACCCAAATACCTGAAAGTACTTGACATTTGGCTTGTTCCCAGTTAGAAGCTCATATGGAATCTTTTCCAATATAGTGTGGAGAAAGAGCCGGTTTGATGCATGGCTAGCAGTGTTGATAGCCTCAGCCCAAAAACTATGTGGTGACTTGTATTCATCCAACATGGACCTTGCCATCACCACAGTGTGCGGTTCTTTCTCTCTGCTACACCATTTTTTTGGGGAGTGTATGGAGCTGAAAATTGATGTTCAATCCCTTCATCACTAAGAAATTATTCCAAGGTGTAGTCCTTGAACTCAAAGCCATTATCACTTCTTATTGCCAAGATTTCTTTGTCAAACTTGCGTTGTGCTTGCTTGGCAAAATCAATGAAGGTGATATTCGTCTCGTCCTTAGACTTGAGGAAGAAAACCCATGTATATCTTGAGTAATCATCAACAATAACAAGTCCATACTTTTTCCCACCAAGACTATCCCATGAAGGCGGCCCAAAAAGATCCACATGAAGGAGCTCCAAAGGCCTTGAGGTAGACACAATATTCTTGGGTAGGTGCTTTGATTGATGTTGCTTCCCGGCTATGCATGCACTACACATGATCTTTCTCAAAAGAGACATTTGTTAGTCCGAGGATGTGATTACCCTTTAAGAGATCTTTAAGATTTCTCATGCCGACATGGGCTAGCCGGCGATGCCATAGCCACCCCTTGTCGGCCTTGGCCATTAGACAAGTTGCATGGAATGTGCTCTCTTTCGAGAAATCAACCGTGTAAAGGTTGCCATCCAACTCTCCAACAAAGGCCACTTAGATAGTATCTCTCTTAAAGACTTTCACATCCGTTAGTGCAAAGAGTGTACCATAACCAACAGAAGCCAATTGGCGAACAAAAAGCAAATGGCATTTAAGGGATTGGACAAGCATGACATTTGCAAGCGACATGTAATTTGTGATAGCCACCTTGCCCAACCCGAGTACATGTCCTTTTGATCCTCCACCAAACATAATGCTCATAAATGGTTGAATAGCTTCCATGAAATCGTAGATTAACTTGCTATCTCCGGTCATATGATTGGTACATCCACTGTCAATCACCCATTTTACTCCACCGGAGAAAGCAACCTACACACAATTATGACTTGGTTAGAGGTACCCATTTTGCAATGGGACCTCTCAAGTTAGTCACAAGGGTCTTAGGGACCCAAATAGCATAAAACCGGAATGCATTTAGAGGACCAACAAACTTTGCATAAACCTCTCCATCCTTAGCCTTACGAAGTACATAGGATGGAGGCATGAACTATTTTGGCTTGTTGAGAGTGGGCATGCCCCTCGTGGCCTTCCCACTAACAACCTTACCTTTCTCCTTGTGCCCTTGTTGTACAAAAGTTTCTTTTAGAGGGGTGGTGCACTTTTGAGAGGATGTCTTCTTCTTGCTTGTGGTAGGGTCAAACCCAAGTCCCTCTTTGGCGAACACTTCTTTGTGTTGGCTCAATACCTCATTAAGGTTCTTTTGTCCTTGAGCACACGTCATGAGCCCTTTCTCGATTTGAGCCTTGAGAAAGCAATTTTCCTCAAGAATAGATGCTAGATCACAACTAGAGTTAGTAGTACAAGCATCAACATTGATAATAGGAGAAGAGTAAGCTTTGGCTAGAGTTTCAAGATAAGTAAGCTTGAGTGTCTCAAAACTCTTTTTAAGAAGGGTGAGCTCTTCTTCCTTAGTCTTGAGGGACATAGATAGGAACTCACAATCCTTAGAGAGAGAAGCATTCGACTCCACAAGCTTACTTTTATCATTCATCAGCTCTTCGCAAGAGTCAATAGCCTTTTTCAAGGAGGCAATATCTTTAGTATGAACATCAATATTTGCACCAATTTTCAAGCATAGTTCATCATTTCATGTTTCCTCATATTGTACTTTTTGCTCAAGGATTTTATATTTTTCCTTTTCCTTGGTGACGAGGGTTTCAAGTTCCTTAATGGTGTGCTTACTCACCATCTCCATAAGCATACGAAACATGGTGAGCTTCTTTCCTTTGAGGGAGTGTCGGTGGGAACGACACCTATGGGATCACAAGAATCCCTACTGTGGTTAGCGGGGCGCGGGGTCGTGAGAAGAGCGGATCTAATAGGTAGACACGGTTCGTTTATCCAGGTTCGGGCCGCGAGGATGCGTAAAACCCTACTCCTGCTTTGGTGGATTGTATATCTGTGTTCTTGAGCTAGCTATGGGGCGTGAGGAGCTCCAAGAAGCCGAATCCCCCCTCTGGTCGCCTCGGGCCTCCTTTTATAGAAAAAGGGGTCGCCACAGTGGCACACAGGAGGTGGAAAGGGTCCGTGATGCGAGGTTATCCCTCGCATTACATGACAAGGCACATTTAATGCATCTTGCTTAGGTGTCCTTGCTTTATCAGGGACGGGGGAGAAACCTGTCTCGTCCGTCGCCGCTCCTTCTTGTGTTGACACGCGCCCTGGCCAGCGACGCCTGCGATGCCACGTAGGTAGGCAGGCAGTTGAGGTGGCGCAGTGGTGGGTCTTCACAAAGATCTGCATGCCGCCACACAGGTGCCTACCCAGCTGGTTGGGTCGGCAGCTGCATGCGAACGGTGGTGGAGGTTTAGTCGGTGTGGGCCTAATGGTGGCTGAGGGAGTCCTGGATTAGGGGGTGTTCGGATAGCCGGACTATACCTTCGGCCGGACTCCTGGACTATGAAGATACAAGATTGAAGACTTTGTCCCGTGTCCGGAAGGGACTTTCCTTGGCGTGGAAGGCAAGCTTGGCGATAGGGATATTCAGATCTCCTACCATTGTAACCGACTTTGTGTAACCCTAACCCTCTCCGATGTCTATATAAACCGGAGGGTTTTAGTCCGTAGGACAACATACACAACAACAATCATACCATAGGCTAGCTTCTAGGGTTTAGCCTCTCCGATCTCGTGGTAGATCTACTCTTGTACTACCCATATCATCAATATTAATCAAGCAAGACATAGGGTTTTACCTCCATCGAGAGGGCCCGAACCTGGGTAAAACTTCGTGTCCCTTGCCTCCTGTTACCATCCGGCCTAGACGCACAGTTCGGGACCCCCTACCCGAGATCCACCGGTTTTGACACCGACATTGGTGCTTTCATTGAGAGTTCCTCTGTGTCGTCGCTGTCAGGCTTGATGGCTCCTACGATCATCAATGGCAATGCAGTCCAGGGTGAGACCTTCCTCCCCGGACAGATCTTCGTCTTCGGCGGCTTCGCACTGCGGGCCAATTCACTTGGCCATCTGGAGCAGATCGAAAGCTATGCCCCTGGCCGTCAGGTCAGATTTGGAAGTTTAAACTACACGGCTGACATCCGCGGGGACTTGATCTTCGACGGATTCGAGCCACTGCCGAGCGCGCCGCACTGTCACGACGAGCATGATCTATCTCTACCGCCGAACAGTGCCCTGAAGGCCGCACCCGCATCGGCTTTGACCCTTAATCCGGAGCCAACCGCGCCAATTGAGGATGGGTGGTTGGACGCCACCTCGGGGGCTGCGATCCTAACGGGGATCGAGCCGAACACCAGCCCTGCACTCCACGAGACTCATGATTCCAAGGAGCCGGACTCCTCTCTGGACTCCGAACCATTCGCGCCTCTGCCGATCGAATCCGATTGGGCGCCGATCATGGAGTTTACTGCCGCGGACATCTTTCAGCACTCGCCCTTTGGCGATATTATAAAATCACTAAAGTCTCTCTCTTTATCAGGAGAGCCCTGGCCGGACTACGGTCAGCGAGATTGGGATGCAGACGATGAAGAAATTCAAAGCCCACCCACCACCCACTTTGTAGCCACTGTCGACGATTTAACCGACATGCTCGACTTCGACTCCGAAGACATCGACGGTATGGACGCCGATGAAGGAGACGATGAAGAACCAGCGCCTATTGGGCCCTAGAACGCCACCTTGTCATATGACGTATACATGGTGGACGCACCAAAAGATAACGACGAGGAGCGGAAGGACGCACCGAAGGCTTGTTCCCTCGAAAAGCATTCAAAGCGGCGACGCAAGCGCCGCCCCAAATCCCGCCTCGACAGAAATAGCGATCACACAGACCCAGCGTTGGAGCAGGGCAAACCGCTGCCGGACAATGGCAATCCGGATAATCAAACCGAACAAACAAATCCTATCAAGGATAATGGTCCGGACGACATAACGCCGGACAGACACCCGGAGCAGCAGCCTGCTCGTAAAAGGCTTGTTGCCACCGCGAGGAGTCTGAAAAAGCAGAAGCAAAGGCTCAAGGTCGTGCAAGACACACTCCAAATCAGATGGAGTAAAATACTCAACACTGCAGCAAGGTACGGCGACAATCGCCCCTCCAAAAGCTACCCAAAGCGGAAGCTGCTACCCGAATTCGATGAGGAGGCCTCAGAACCCCCACAACCAAATATCAAAGCAGCCACCTGGTCGGATAGACGACCCCTCTACCAACACAGAGTGGCATACAACGCCGCTCACAATACAATACGCGACCCATGCGAGGTCTCGCACCCAAAGGACGGCGCAATAAGATCCATCTATGGACCACGCAAGCGCGTCCCAGCATACAATGCAACACAACAAACATCCAAACAACGCGGTACACCCAGCTACAGGGGTGCCGCACACCCCCTATGTTTCACCAATGAGGTGCTGGACCACGAATTTCCAGAGGGATTCAAGCCCGTAAACATAGAGGCATATGACGGAACAACAGACCCTGGGGTCTGGATTGAGGACTACATCCTTCATATCCTTATGGCTCGAGGAGATGATCTCCACACCATCAAGTACCTACCCCTCAAGCTCAAAGGGCCAGCTCGTCACTGGCTGAAAGGCCTCCCCGAAAGCTCCATTGGAAGTTGGGTAGAGCTCGAAGACGCCTTTCGGGCAAATTTTCAAGGGACTTATGTCCGACCTCCGGATGCGGACGATTTGAGTCATATAACTCAACAGCCCGGAGAGTCAGCCCGAAAGCTTTGGAATAGGTTTCTTACTAAAAAGAACCAGATTGTCGACTGTCCGGACGCCGAAGCCTTGGCAGCTTTCAAGCATAGCGTCCGTGACGAATGGCTCGCCAGACACCTCGGCCAAAATAAGCCGAGAACGATGGCCGCATTAACAAACCTCATGACCCGCTTTTGCGCGGGTGAGGACAGCTGGCTAGCCAGATGCAGCACCAGCGACCCCAGTACATCTGAAGTTAGAGATGGAAAAGGGAAATCACGGTGCAACAGCAATAACAAACGCCGGAATAAAGAAGACAACACGAAGGGCACGACAGTAAATGCCGGATTCAAAAGCTCTTGGCCAGGTCAAAAGCCTCCCCCTAAAGGCACCAGGGATGAATTGTCCAGCCTCAACAAAATTCTGGACCAAGTATGTCAGATTCATAGTACCCCTGGTAAACCTGCTAATCATACCCACAGAGAATGTTGGGTCTTCAAGCAGTCCGGCAAGCTCAACGCCGTACACAAGGGGGAGGATACACCAAGTGAAGACAAGGACGAGCCCCCCAAGCAAGACACGGGGGAACAAAAGAAATTTCCACCAGAAGTCAAAACAGTAAACGTGTTACACGTAATCAAGGGAAAAAACAACGTGGCACTCCCAGGAAAATATACCCAAGTGCCTGTCACCACGAAGTCCTGCCACTGGTCATCTCAACCGATCACTTTCGACCATCGTGATTACTCAGCAAGTATCCGACACGCAGGATGGGATGCCCTGGTATTAGACCCAGTAATTGGCGGATATCACTTCACAAGAGTCTTGATGGACGGTGGCAGTAGCCTAAACCTAATATATCAGGATACAATCCGCGGGATGGGGTTAGACCCAACACAAATTCGCCATAGCAATACTACCTTTAAAGGAGTAACACCAGGCCCAGGGGCTCGTTGTACGGGCTCCCTCCTACTACAAGTTATATTCGGCTCCCCCGATAACTTCCGTCGCGAGCATTTAACTTTCCACATCGCTTTGTTTCAAAGTAGCTATCAAGCACTGCTCGGACGCGAAGCTTTCGCTCGCTTTAATGCAATACCACACTACGCCTCCCTCACACTCAAGATGCTCGGTCCACGTGGCATCATCATGGTGCACGGAAATATCAAGCGATCTCTGCGCGTCTAAGAGAGTGAGGCTGCCCTGGCAGCCGCACACTAAAGGTGCCCCGACAAGCGAAAGCATCCAATAGGTCGTCAAGACCTCAGATACAACTAATCGAGTCCGGTGCCGCTACTTATACCGAATAAATGGTCATACCCCTATTTGTCAATACAAGGGGCTCAACACGCGCAGACGAGTGGCAATTTCTTATCATCTTGAATTATACATGGTTTCTTTAAAAACTATCTTTTTGCACGACAACTTTTTCACTTAACTTCCTCTCTTTTACAGACGATCATCGTGCTACACCCGTCCAGGATACGGCACAATGGAGACACAGGCGCAGACGTGCAGCAGGGACCCGCTCCAAGGATTCTTTTTAGATTAAGACCCTGCGTAAACCTTTTTTACTGTCTCTTGTTGATACATATCCACCATTGAGAAGGATGCTGACGTCTTGGCATGTGGCCACGCCAGAACAATGCACGTACCTGGACACAAGGGGCTTCTTACAAAGGCCATTATTTAGGCCCGATTTATACCACAAAGACCGAATACCTTAGGGAGTGTTCGGCATCGCGAGTTTGGCCCTATATGCATCAGCTCCGAATCATTGTATTTGGTCAAATGTTGGGTTTGCCCGGCTCCTGTGTTTTGGTGCCTTACGTTCCGCTTTACCGGCTAAGGTAGCACCAGGAGAACTACTGCGATTGTGCCCTGGTTCATCCGGACGAGCACCTCAGTAGAGAAAGCCGAAAACTGACTGTCATGATATAGCGTGAGACTGGTCAACCACTCGATGACCTGTGGGAATGTTAGAATTCCTCCGCCTTAACGAATGGCCGTTTTCCGGCCAGGCATGTACGCACCCCAGAATCGGGAGAGTGCGGAGCCACCAGGGGCTATCTAGTAGCCCCACTGTCAAACTCCTATGGCTAAGTGAAAGTGCTAAAGCATTATAGTCCGGTTGCCTCGCTCGCTCCGCTATCACCTCCTTAATAGGACCAAGACATTGGGTTAAGTGTGAACGCATGTTTTTGCGAGCACCTCCGCATTATATGCGTGGGGGTTGAAGCCGACGACTGCAATCTTTCAGGTTATACACATGTATACATAAACGGTCGCCCAAGAGGCATCATATTACTTTCAGGCAAAAGTATAAAAATAGCCTTATAAAAATTTATAAAAGCATTTCGCTTACAATGAGATTGCATATCACTCAAACATAATATTTTTTGAGCATTGGGTCTCTATCAAACGGGCACCCTCAAGAACTTCTTCAAAGTAGTGCTCATCAGCCTTTCGACCTATAGCTAAATCCCGCGCTGCAACATTGCTAGCATCCATCTCCGCCCAGTATGACTTAACACGGGCAAAGGCCATCCGTGCACCCTCTATGCACGCTGACCTCTTCATCGCATTAATGCGCGGCACCACGTCAAGGAACTGCTGCACCAAGCTGAAATAGTTGTTCGGTTTTAACCTTTCCGGCCATAGCTGATCCACAACAGACCTCATGGAGAGTCTGGACAACCTATTTAGTTCGGCCCATTCGGCTAATTGGTCAGTCAATGAAAGTGGACGCTCGGGAGAATGGAATTGTCTCCAAAACAGCTGGTCTACTTCACGGTCCGTCTGACCCTGGAAGTACTTGGCCGCATCGGCAGCGCTCGCCGCCAAATCCATATACACATCCTCCGAACTCCACAGCCGATCCAGAGGGGCATACCATGGATCTCCGAACTTCCTCCGCAACATAAAGGATTTCCCAGCTACATTATCCCCGGCTTCCCGCAGCTCCTCCTTCTTTGCCCTCATAGCAGAGCGTAGGTCTTTTTTCGTCACAGCAGCCTTCTCAAGGTCTGATGCCTGCGCTTGTTTTCCTTTTCAAGAACCCGGCAACAATTGGCGGCGGCTTTTAATTCTATGGCCATCTTGTCTCGGCTCTCGCCATGCATGGCCTTCTCGGCTTGCAACTCTTCGGCCGCCTTCAAAGCAGCCGCATTACCCAACCTCGCTTGTTCCTTGGCTCGGGCAAGTTCTGCCCGCAAGGCTTCAACAGTGGCAGCTCCATCTGCAGTCACAACATATTAAAGATGATGGCATCATGCTGCTCTTCCTATTGTGGCGTTTACTAGATAATGACACTTACCCTGTGCCTCGTCAAGCCTTTTGTTAACAAGCTTGATGTAGGTGTCTGCCACATCCAACTGCCATTCTAAAGGGGCAAACTCGCTAGTCCGGCTAGCCATCGGAGCTTCCATCACCTGCACATAGAGGCAGTATGGTTATTACCTGGGAATATGATCCTCTGTTCATCGTCGTTTCTGACGACAACCAGAGTCTTAGGGGCTACTATCTACACAGGGCACACCTAGCATGTGCAGGACTATCATACATTCTTTTACGTACCTCAAAGCCTGTCAGTAGACTCATAAAAGCTTCATGCAATCCACTTTCGGTGGACGATATTCTATCCATCACCATATTCATCAGTACATGGTGTTCATCTGAGATGGCCGCTCGCCCCACCAACTCCCTCAGAACATTCGATCACACACTAGATGGTGCCGGACTCTTTTGTCTGCTCTCTTCGGGAGCTGAACACTGGGAGCTTCGGGGGTCAATGGGATTACCTTCCGGCCTCACCGGACTCAGAGAGGCCCTCCGCGACGATACTTCAGGGTCGCCCGCTTCCGGAGTGGAGGAGTCAGGAGGAGGCGTTTCGCTCTCCATCATCTCTGGAAGAAGGTCCCCCGAAGACAAGCTCATTTGAGAGGGGCTAAGGCCCGAACTGCAAAAATATATGTGGTAGTTATTCTCTCAGAAGAAAAAGAGGGCATATCTGTACTATTAAAGTATTTCGGGTCACTTACGACTCGCGGGAGAATTGATCCCCCTGCGGACATTGTGCGGCAATAGCGCCCCCCAAGGTAGGACCCTCTGTGGGAGACTTCTTCTCCCGTTTGGAAGCTTCGGCTTCCGAATCCCCGGGCGCAGTCCTTTTCCTCTTCTGGTCGTCTTCCTTCATGGAGACGCTCGCTCCCTCGGTTAGAATGGGCAGCGTTGGGGGCCCGCGTCCGCCCGTATTATCCTCCACTGTATCTTCCTTCAAAGGCTCTGGGCAAGGTGCGGTCTGGAGCATCTTTTCCAATACCGGATTTTCCAAACCCTCGGGAGGGGGGCCGAACACCGAATCAACTTCGCCTTTGTTAGCCAGTCCTGGTCAAAAAGCGAACTCTCAGAAATAACTTCGTAACAAGGGAAAGATAGTATGTTCGGCCGGAAGATGCCTTACCTATTCGGCGGCGCGGTTACTACTCAGGCCCACGTCCTCGGTGATTTCCGGACACTCCACCTGAGGTCCGAAGAATGACTTGTACATCTCCTCGTGCGTCAGGCCGAGAAAATTTTGAATGACACGCGGTCCCTCGGGATTGAACTCCCACAGGCGAAGAGGCCGGCGTTTGCAAGGCTGGACTTGACGAACCAGCATAACTTGTATTACCGCAACCAAACTGAAATCTCCATTGAAGAGATCTCGAATGCAGCTTTGCAGTATAGGCACGTCCTTGGCTGGACCCCAGCTCAGACCTCTGCTGATCCATGACATCAGTTGTGGTGGAGGGCCCGAGCGGAAAACAGGGGCGGCCGCCCACTTGGCACTTCTAGGAGCCGTGATGTAGAACCACTCTTGTTGCCACAATTCAGACACCTCTGGGATGGAACCTTTGGGCCACGAAGCTCTCGTCATCTTGCGTATTGAGGCACCTCCACACGCTGCATGTTGCCCCTCGATCATCTTCGGCTTTACTTCAAAGGTCTTGAGCCATAGGCCAAAGTGAGGGGTAACCCGGAGGAAGGCCTAGCACACAACAATAAATGCCGTGATATGAAGAAAGGAGTCCGGAGCTAGATCATGGAAGTCTAGCCCGTAATAAAACATCAAACCCCTGACGAAAGGATCCAGAGCAAGGCCTAGACATCGGAGGAAGTGGGAGACGAACACGACGTTCTCGTTGGGTTCACGGGGTGGGGACGGCCTGCCCTCGGGGAGGCAGCCGATGCAAAATCTCGGCGGTCAGATATCTGGCCTCCCTCAACTTTTTGATGTCTTCTTCCGTGACGGAGGAAGGCATCCATCGGCCTTGAAGGCTAAATCCGGACATGACTGAAGGTTCGGAGCACCTGAACTGAACTTTGGGCATTTGAGCTTGAGGTGGGGGAAGGATTCAATTGAGCACGGGAGGGAAAAATAAAAGCCTTGTCCCTTTATAAAGAGGGTGAATATCAAGCGTCCTCTCCATGTCCGTTTGGACTTGCCTATAATCTAGGAGTCCTAGGAGCGGTTGGGTTACCCACGCCCGTATTGATGAGAATCCCAGAATAAGGAGACACGATCTCTGCTTTAACAAGACGTGCCAAGGAAACCGCCTCGCATGACGCGCTGAGGTGGGATAATAAAACGACTCGGATAAAGGCTTGGTCGTGGTGTGTTACACTACGGAATACGTCAGCAGATTAGATTTGTGTAAATATTATTCTCTCTATGGCAATATGTGGAAACTTATTTTACAGAGTCGGACACTATCTTTGTGTTCAAAATCTTCTATGAAGTACTTGGAGGAGGAACCCGCCTTGCAATGCCAAAGACAATTTGCGCGCCGGACTCGTCGTCATTGAAGCCTGGTTCAGGGGCTACTGAGGGAGTCCTGGATTAGGGGGTGTTCGGATAGCCGGACTATACCTTCGGCCGGACTCCTGGACTATGAAGATACAAGATTGAAGACTTCGTCCCGTGTCCGGAAGGGACTTTCCTTGGCGTGGAAGGCAAGCTTGGCGATATGGATATTCAGATCTCCTACCATTGTAACCGACTTTGTGTAACCCTAACCCTCTCCGGTGTCTATATAAACTAGAGGGTTTTAGTCCGTAGGACAACTTACACAACAAAAATCATACCATAGGCTAGCTTCTAGGGTTTAGCCCCTCCGATCTCGTGGTAGATCTACTCTTGTACTACCCATATCATCAATATTAATCAAGCAGGACATAGGGTTTTACCTCCATCGAGAGGGCCCGAACCTGGGTAAAACTTCGTGTCCCTTGCCTCCTGTTACCATTCGGCCTAGATGCACAGTTCGGGACCCCCTACCCGAGATCCGCCGGTTTTGACACCGACAGTGGCCCTGCGGGTGTCCTCGGTAAGGGCCTTGCCGGGGCCCCGGCAAGGGTCTTGCCGGGGCGCCTGCTGTCATCCCCGGCAAGGCGCTTGCCGGGGGCCTTGTGGTCTTCCTCGGCTGGGATCCCGCCAAGGGTCATCGTCTCTTTAGTGCGTATCTGATCTTGAATGTCTTCACAAAGATCTGCGTGCCGCCACGGGGATGTCTCCCGAATCCTTGCCCTTTGGGGGCAGTGGACTCAAGGGTGGTTTGCTCCGTAGGCGCAGGACGAGTCGCCGCGGCAAGAGTCTTGCCGGGGCTGCTAGAACTTTCTCCTGGCAAGGATCTTGCCGGGGGAGTCCGCTTCGTCCCCTTTGCTCTTCGTGGTCTTGGCCTTGGCGTTGTTCTAGTTCTCTTGAGCTTCGGTACCCTGGCTCACCTCCCTTGCCTTGCTTGGTGTGGTGGTGCCCATGGCTCAGACTGCCCGTGCACAGTTATAGGGGTACAAAAAGTGTACCCCTCTTTTTCTACACCGACAGGAGCCCCCGGGCCTGGGCCATACATAAGCGCAACACGTTGTTGGGCTAGGCCCAAAAACGGTGCACGGGCAGGTGGGGCGGTTTTTACCGCGGTAAGGTTCTTCGCGCGCTGCGCTTCCCATGACTCCCGCGCATGGCGCAGCGTGGGGAGGTGCGTGTGACGTGGGCAGCATGCGTGGGGTTGGTTCCCGCGAGCATGCGTCACACCACAGTTAATGTGAAAGGAGGCGGCCCGTGTTTTCCCCCATAAAAAAGGAATAACCGCGGGCGCGCTGCTCACTTTCTCCTCTTTCCTCGTGCCTTTTCCAATCTCAGAGCCGATGTTTCCTCTCTTCCTTCCTTCCTAAGGTTTCGCCGCTGCCCACCGTCGTTGCTTCGCCATCCCCCTTCCTCAGCCCTCTAAACTTCTTGGTCGCCATGGCGCCCAAATCCGTCAAGGGCAAGGGGGTGGCTAAGGGCGCTGGGACTGTGGAGCCGCTGGAGAGCGCGCTATCGGGGGATCGGACGAAGTCCGCCTTTTTCTTCCCCTTGACGGTTGATGTTCAATTCTTTGGGCCTCCTTCAGGCCCCTATGGGGAGCGAAGACGGGGGGGAGAATTCGGGACACCCGGTGACGCGCGTCATTCCTGCTGCTTGCGCCGATCCTGCCCCAAATCGGTATCCCTTTTTTGTCAATTATCTTTCTTGCGGGTTATGCCCCCCTTTCTCCGATTTCTTCTGCGACATTATGCACACCGTCGGCTTTCGCCTCTTGGATTTTACTCCGAATGCGGTGGCGTGCATGGCTTTCTTCGCGCATCTTTGCAAAGGCTTTGCCGGGGTGCAGCCCAACACGGCGCTCTTCCACCATTATTTCTTCCCTCGCATCCAGCCGGGAGGTGCCGTCTTTGGTTGCATCACCTGGATCCCAAGATCCAAGGGGGCGTACCCGGACGGTGCCGTGAAGGAGAGGTGGGAGGAATGGCGTGGTCGGTGGTGCTGGATTGAGGATGAAAACCCGCTGGAATTCTGGAAGGTCCGCCGAGTGCCGCCGGTCCGTGGCAGCGATTGGAGCGATGTCGACGCCGCCGACGGGAGGCTCACTGTTGCCACTACTAGGATTCTCCGGCTCACCCGGGCCGGACTCACCCTTGAGATGATCGGGGAGGACTTCATTCGCCGCCGGATCGCCCCGTTGCACAACAAGGGGAGGCCAGCTTGGCTCTTTACGAGTCTGGCTGACATTATGTGACTCCGCCCCGGCCTCGATCACAACTTCACAATGCTGGCGCATGCCCACTTCTGCCAGCGGCTTTTCCAGCTTGATGTGGGTCGCGATGGCGAGGTCGAACGGACCGGCAAGGCCGCGAGGGCTGCCACAAAGGTTGGCAAGGCCCTCAAGGGGCCGTTTTTTAAGCTGCCAGCAGGGGTGGTCCCGTTGTGCAACAATTCACGTCGGTCCGAGATCATCGCTATGATGCCGGACTGTAACGCGCACGGCCCTGTCCCGAGCTGGAAGGAGCCGAAGGATGCTGATGTGCAGCAATTCTTTGACACCCTGATCGAGGTGTATGTCAATGCTGACGCCGAGCGGTGGCTTGTCATGGACACCACCCAGGCAGAGCTGGACTACATCGCCACTAGGGCGAGGGAGGCACAGGTTGCCATGGAGGCCGGCAACGCCGGGGGTGTGGAGGACAAGGCCGCAACGGCTGCGGAGGAAGAGGAGCTCACCCGGTGGGCGGCGGCCTCCGGGGAGGTCAGCAGCACCGACACTGGAGTTCCGCTCATTGAAGACGCGGACGACGAGTCGTCGGAGGAGGAGGACGTGGCGGCGGGCTCGATGCCAACCAGGGGAAGAGGGCGAATCCTGCAACGGGCTGGCTCCGGCGAGCCGGTCCGGCCCGGCAGGGCTACGCGGCCTCAATTGACCCTGGAGGGGTCTGGGCGTCACACGAGGGCCACGGCAGCCAAGAGGCTAACGAAGGCCGCTGAGAAGAAGAAGACAACAGCCCCTTCCTCATCTGGGCACGCACAAACCCCGCCGTCTTTGCCTCCTCCGGCAGATGTCAACTCGGATGTTGATGCGGAGGTCGCTTTTGATCTCGGGCCTCTCAGCTCGAAGAGGAAAAGGAAAGTGGTAGAAGAGGAGGAGGTGGATGACGAGTAAGTACTCCGTTCCTTACTGCCATTTCCATTCCTCTGAATTAAGTCACTCATCTTGATCCATTTTTGCTTTCGCAGGGATGCAGAGACGTTGGCCCAGAGGGTGAAGAGGGCGAAGGCCTCGGCGAGCAGTCAGCTCCCAGCTGGGGCTTCAAAGACGCCACTGGTGGTGTTGAGCAGCTCGGACAGCAGCCCCCAGCACAGCCCCCAGCGTAAGTTCGTCACCCTCCTCTTATTCGACATGTGGTAGGCGTTCAATGCTATGGTGTTGACCTTGTCGGGTTTGCAGGAGGGGAGCGGCAGCAGGAGGAGCCGCAGAGGGCTACCCCCAACACACCACCCCCATCGACTACGCCGCCGCGAGGGGCGTCCCCAGCAAGGGCATCAAGCACAGAGCCCACACCCATGGAGGAAGAGGGGAACTTGGGCGCTGGTGACTCTGCCACAGCGCCGAAGGCTGGCGGGGAGGGGACTTCTGCTTCACAGCCTGGCACTGGTGAGTCGCCTGTCCTCCGTCTCTGTTTTTCCCTTATTCTTTTTCTTGGCTTCAATGCTCCCATTACTACCCAGGCCCTCCTTCAATAGATATGGAAGACATGGATACTGTTGTTGAGAATATTGCTGAGGAGGCCGCGGCAGAGGCCGCCAAGGATGCTGCCGAGGACACCGCTGCAGGGGCCGCCGAGGCGACCGGCGAGGCTTCTGCCGAGGGTGCCAGCAGTGAGCCTGCCGGGGAAACTGGCAAGGCCACCGCCGAGGAAGGGGAGGTTGATGATCAGCCTCCCTCCTCAACCTCGGGCCCCGGCAGATACCTGAAGGTGGGCAATGATCTTTTCATCCGTCTCCCAGGGGCGTCAAGTTCCTGAGCGCCCGCCGAAGGGGAAGTCTTTGACGGCGAGGTGCTTGCCGCCACCGGGCTCGAGGTTGTCGCTGAGGCGGGCGTTGGCGATGATGGTTCTCCAGAAGAGCAGCTTTTCCGCGCTATGGGGGCCAACTTCCGAAAACTCCAGGCGCTCTACCGTGTCCGTCTGGACAAGGTCAAGTCTAGGACGGCAACGGTGGACCAGGCGGAGGTGGATTTCAAGGCGCACATTGCTGAGACACAGACCTGGTTCCACCAGACTCGCGAGGAGCAGAGGGCCTTTCAGGAGGAATTGGCCAAGCACAATGTCGAGCTCACCATGAAGATGGCTGACATCGAGAAGGCCCAGGAAAAGGCGGCGAACTTGGCTGCCGCGGCCGAGGCTGTCCGGAACCAGCATCAAGCCACACTAGATTCCCAGGAAGAGGACCTCACCGTGCGTGAGGCGAAGCTTGCCGCAGCGCTCCGTGGCAAGGATGAGGAGCTCGAGGCCCTTGTCGCGCGGTGGACTCGCGAGCTGGAGCAGAGGCACAAGGAGGCACTCGATGCCCAGGCTCTGGCCCATGCCGGCAAAGTAAGGGAGTTGGAGGTGGAGCGGGACGAGCTGAAGGAGCAGGCCCTCAAGCTATCCAACGAGAAGAGCACGCTCAACGGCGCCTTGGTAGAGGCGCAAGGAGCGGTCATCAGCAGGACTGGGGAGCTCTCTGAAGCACAAAACTCCATCAGAGATCTCAAGCTAAAGCTGGAGGATCTCGAGAAGATGTTGTCGAAGAGCAGGGCTCGGGAGGAGACCTTGACCAGGAGCCTGGAGGAGGAGAAGCAGCTGCGGGCGAACGAGGCCGCCTCCCACCAGGATTATGTGGCGGGCAAGAACAGGTGGATCAGCCGTCTGGAGGACGTCGCCGGCAGGGTCACCTCGCTGTTGGCCACCATGGGGATGCCAAATGTGAGGTATGCCCCTGAGCGCAGCGGGACCGTCAACGCCAAGCTGACCCAGTTCTTCGAGGGCATCCTTGGAGCCTTGGCTTATCTTCACTCCAGCAGAGCGGCCACGTTGGCCGGGGAGGCCCGGCGACTTTGCCGGGGGTCATGACCAAGGTCCTCACCAAGATGGCGTACTGGAATCCCGACCTCGACTTCGATGTCACGATGGATAGCTTGCCGGATGGTACTAACCTCACGGTGCTCAAGGAGCGCATCAAGCCTGTCATCAGCAGCATCGACGAAATCAAGAGGGTGGAAGGCCAGCGCCGGGATTAGGCATCTCGTTCTTCACCGCCGCTACAGGTTCACGACCAAGACAAATTTCATCTTTAGTTAGAACCGCAGCAATGATGTGATGTAATATAACTTTGCAGTACTCTTAATTTCATGCATGTTATTTCCCCGTTCAATTCCTCTTTGTATGCGCGCCCTACGTCGATTGGGTAGGCTCGCCGGCGCAGAAGCCCCTAGCGGCGTTTTGGGGACGGATCCCCATGGGCCTACTGGGTATGCGTGCTGCCGGACGAGCCACCTCTCCGTTCTGAACGTGGCCGCTCGAACTGTTGAGCTTGACTCGAGTCAGAATCGAGGGCATTGTTGATCGCAGAAGGCTACTCTGCCATTCCCGACGCAGCCGCTTGAGCTGTTGAGCGGACTCGAAACAGGGCAAGGGCGTTGCCGATCGTGGGAGAGCCCCCTGGCGTGCAGGTTTCTCATACAAAGGCGTGACATCTCTGGGGGGAATAACCTCATATAAGAAGGATAGAACAAATAAGGGTTCAGTGCAACTTAGCTTCTGTTTGCAATCGCTCGAGTGCCGGTCCTTTGGCCTCCTTTCTTCTCCAAGGGTCACGAAGATGACGGAGTGCCAGGCTAACTACTAAAGCTGATTCTCACAACTGCGCCCCCTACCTGGCGCGCCAGAGATGTCGGTGGGAACAACACCTATGGGATCACAAGAATCCCTACTGTGGTTAGCGGGGTGTGGGGTCGTGAGAAGAGTGGATCTAACAGGTAGCACACGGTTCGTTTATCCAGGTTCGGGCCGCGAGGATGCGTAAAACCCTACTCCTGCTTTGGTGGATTGTATATCTGTGTTCTTGAGCTAGCTATGGGGCGTGAGGAGCTCCAAGAAGCCGAATCCCCCCTCTGGTCGCCTCGGGCCTCCTTTTATAGAAAAAGGGGTCGCCACAGTGGCACACAGGAGGTGGAAAGGGTCCGTGATGCGAGGTTATCCCTCGCATTACATGACAAGGTGCATTTAATGCGTCTTGCTTAGGTGTCCTTGCTTTATCGGGGACAGGGGAGAAACCTGTCTCATCCGTCGCCGCTCCTTCTTGTGTCGACACGCGCCCTGGCCAGCGACGCCTGCGATGCCACGTAGGTAGGCAGGCAGCTGAGGTGGCATAGTGGTGGGTCTTCACGTAGATCTGCATGCGCAGGTGCCTGCCCAGCTGGTTGGGTCAGCAGCTGCATACGAACGGTGGTGGAGGTTTAGTCGGCGTGGGCCTGATGGTGGCCCTGCGGGTGTCCTTGGTAAGGGCCTTGCCGGGCCCCGGCAAGGGTCTTGCCGGGGCGCCTGTTGTCATCCCCGGCAAGGCGCTTGCCGGGGGCCTTGTGGTCTTCCTCGGCTGGGATCCCGCCAAGAGTCGTCGTCTCCTTAGTGCGTATCTGATCTTGAATGTCTTCACAAAGATCTGTGTGCCGCCACGGGGATGTCTCCCGAATCCTTGCCCTTTGGGGGCAGTGGACTCAAGGGTGGTTTGCTCCGTAGGCACGGGACGAGTCGCCGCGGCAAGGGTCTTGCCGGGGCTGCTAGAACTGTCTCCCGGCAAGGATCTTGCCGGGGAGTCTGCTTCGTCCCCTTTGCTCTTCGTGGTCTTGGCCTTGGTGTTGTTCTAGTTCTGAGCTTCGGTCTTACCCTGGCTCACCTCCCTTGCCTTGCTTGGTGTGGTGGTGCCCGTGGCTCAGACTGCCCGTGCACAGTTATAGGGGTACAAAAAGTGTACCCCTCTTTTTGTACACCGAGAGGGAGCACATGAACTTATTTAGTTTAGCAAGCATAGGATCATCTATATCATCATCCTCATGACTATCCTCTGCATCAAGATACTCATCACTAGGAGTAGGATGAGTGAAAAGAGGAGGATTTGATCGTGGAGTTACCTTGACCTTGTCGAGAGAGCTTTGGTCATTTCCATCTTCTACCATGGCCTTTGCCATTAGGCACTTGTGAGCGTTGCCCTTGTAGTCCTTCATATAGTTGTAGGTGACAACATCACCACTCTTGTTGACTAGCCTCAACGTGTTTTGAGAATGTTGAGCAACTCCGGCAACACCACTAACATCATCCGGATCGGATTCTTATTGAGCAACCATTGCTTTCCCATCTTTCTTCTTGAGCTTGGAGTTCAACAGATTTGGCAACTTCTTCTTGGGGAAGGTCTTGGGAAACCTTGGTCTATCCTCCCTCTTCTCATAAGGGCACTTGTTGGAGAAGTGGTTGGTTTCTTCACAGTTGTAGCGTTTTCTTACTTTCTTCTTTTGAAATCTTCCCTTAAATTTTCCCGCGCTAAACTTCTTGACAAAGAGAGCCATGTCTTCATATGAAGGGCCCTCATCGGATTCAACCTCATCACCATCTTCTTCATCATCATCATCTTCTTCTTCTTCTTCTTCACTTTTCTCATCTTCACATACATGCTTGGCCTTCAATGCAAGATTGATCTTTGATGTTGGAGTACCATGCATGGCAAGATGTTTTGTGGCATTTGCCTTTGACTCTTCAAATAGTTGGAAGGTGGATATGATGTCATCTTTAGTCATTTCCTTGAAGGCATGGTGTTGTCTTATGTCCCACACCATTTGGTGGTGATATGGGGCAAGAGCATGAAGCAACGTGTCCACAAGAAATCGCTTAGACATGTTGAATCCATCTTGTGTCTTGTCACACTCACACGACTCAATGTCAGCAATGAGAGTCATGAGACGCTCAAGGAGTTGATTGGGAGTTTCACCTTTATCCATACAAAAGTTTTGTAATTGCCCCTTGGCAATTTCATATTGACCACTCCGGAGGGTGGAGGTACCGGTCTTGGATCTTATAATACTTTCCCATAGTTCCTTTGCACTTGTGATGTGTATGAAAGGTCTCCTTTGCTTTTCAACCATACCTCTCCTTATACACATGATTGCAGTGTCATTGAGATTCTTGTCATAAATTTCTCTTGGTGTAGGATTCTTTGGATCAACCACTCCAAGATCTCCAGCATCTCATCGTTTCCATATCGAAGATGATCCTGCATAGCAACTCTCCACAAGAAAAAATCGGAAGTGGCATCAAGTAAAGGAGGTTTGCCTTGAGGGTTATATTTTGGTTTCTCAACTTGGGGTCTTGCATAGAGCCAAGGAACACTGGAGTGATCATTGTTAGGAGGTTGTTGACCAAGTGACGGAGTAGGCACAGTAGGCCTCGAAGCCGCACCACTAGAAAGTGGTGCAAGCACCGTGGACAACGTGGCTAGTCTCAACTGGACCAAGGCCTCAAGAGAAGCATCATGCTCCTATTTTTGCTTAGCAAGGGCCCGTTCCAGATCCTCAGAAGCAAATGACTTGACTTCTGAAGAAGCCTCACCTTTATCCTTCGGATCTGTAACAAGGGGAGTCCCATCGGGGTTCATCTCGCTCTAGGGCGGTTAAGCCACAAGAATAGAGCACAAGGCTCTGATACCAATTGAAAGGATCAAGATGGACCTAGAGGGGGGTGAATAGGTACAATTACAAATTTTAATTATTACTTAGCAATTTTAGAAAATAATGCGGAATATGAAGATGAGCCTAACAATTGCAAGTGTAGTACAAGGAGTTAAGCGGGATAAACAAGTATAACAAGTATGTAAGTAAGCTAGCACAATATGATACAAGTAAGTGCTAAGAGACAAGTAACCACATGTACAGAGTTAAGGTTAGGAATAACCGCAACTCTGGGAGACGAGGATGTATGCTGATGTTCACATCCTTGGAGGGAAGCTACGTCACCGTTAGAGAGGTGGATGTTACCACGAAGGCACACCAACGCCACGAAGACTCATCCTATTCTCCCTTTGAGACAACACCACAAAGGTGTTTCTCAACCACTAGTGGTAGACCTTGGGGTGGTCTCCAAACCCTCACAAACTTTTCCGGGGAGTAATCACAATGGTCGATTCCTCTTCGAAAGACTCCTACCGCCTAGGAGTCTGTAGCCTCCAAGAGTAACAAGAACGATGGGGAAAAGCTCAACACTTGCTCAAATCACGAATTCCTTTGGTGCAAAGAAGGGGAAGGAGTGGATCTATCACTTGATTGGAGAACTTCTCTCAAGTGCTCTCAAATCCCTTGGGGAACTAAGATTTGGTGTGGAAGAGTGAGAGAGTGAGTGAAATGTGTTCTTAGCAAGCTCAAAGTGAATGGTCAACCTCATCCCGGGAGAGGGAGAAGGCTATATATAGTGTGAGAGCAAAACAGACCGTTGAGCCACTTAGTGCAAACGGACGTCCGGTGGATACCGGACGACCGGTGACATAGATAGGACCGGACGTCCGGCAGGGCTGCCGGTCGTCCGATGCATGGGACTCCAACCGGGGACACAGGTGAGGAGTGGGACGCACAAGCAGTGGACGTCCGAAAGGCGCCGGTCGTCTGGAGCCCGGACGTCCGGTGTTGTCGGAAATCCGTTAATTGTAGTTCTGTTAGAGCGCACCGGATTTCCGCAGATGAGCGGACGTCCGGCGTGACCGGTCTTCCGCTAATATCAGTTCTGTGAAGACTCACCGGACGACTGGAGAGAGTCGGATGTCCGGTTGGTTGGGAGAGGCCGGACGTCCATAGACTTCAGACGTCCGGTGAAACTTGGACCTTTTAGCTTAGAAACATACTACCATTTTTGCACAAGTTAGAGGAAAAAATTTGAGATGGTATGAGAGGGAATTTTATGGTTTTGAGCAAGTTCTTTCGCGAAACCCATCAATCCCCTCTTAATAGTGTGGGATCCCTACACTCAAGAACAAACCGAAAAAAGGAGCGGAGCTATTTATCTTTGTCTTGTGTCTCAGCTCTTGAGTGATATATGTTTTATGTCCGTAGTCATGATCCACACACACATAGCCCTTGTGACAATAATCCTGAGAAATACTCGATAAACATGATTAGTCTCAATATGCATGTTGTCATCAACATCAAAATATGATTAAGGGCATGATTGCACTTTCAATAGTGCCAAGTGCCAGTTGTTGTTTTTTCCATGTTTTTTACATCGCAGAAAATTAATATCAAAGGGAGTCCAAATGCCACGAAACATTACGAAGAATTTTAATGGGCCAGAAGGAACACAGTGGGCCCTGGCTGCACCTGGGGGGTGCCCCGAGGGAGGCACAACCCACTAGGGTGCACCCTGGTGGGTTGTCCCCACCTCTGGTGCCCCCCGGACTGCCTATTTGCTCTATAAATACCCAAATATTTCTAGAACCCTAGGGGAGTCGACGAAATATTCATCCAGCCGCCACAAAGTCCAGAACCACCAGATCCAATCTAGACACCATCTCGGATGGGGTTCACCACCTCCATTGGTGCCTCTCCGATGATGCGTGAGTAGTTCTTTGTAGACCTTCGGGTCCGTAGTTAGTAGCTAGATGGATTCCTCTCTCTCTCTCTCTCTCTCTCTCTCTCTCTCTCTCTCTCTCTCTTGATTCTCAATAAAATGGTCTCTTGGAGATCCATATGATGTAACTCTTTTGCGGTGTGTTTGTTGGGATCGATGAACTTTGAGTTTATGATCAGATCTATCTTTTTATATCCATGAAAGTATTTGAGTTTCTTGATCTCTTTTATGCATGATCTCTTATAGCCTCGTATTTCTTCTCAAATATTTGGGTTTTATTTGGCCAACTTGATATATTATCTTGCAATGGGAAGAGGTGCTTTGTAGTGGGTTCGATCTTATGATGCTCGATCCAAGTGACAGAAAGGGAACCGACACGTATGTATCGTTGCTACTAAGGATAAAACGATGGGGTCTATCTCTACATATATAGATCTTGTCTACATTTGCATTACTCCATTTCTCCATGAAATTAATACACTATATGCATGCTGGATAGCGGTAGATGTGTGGAGTAATAGTAGTAGATGCAGGCAGGAGTCGGTCTACTAATCTTGGACATGATGCCTATGTAATGATCATTGCATGGATATCGTCATGAGTATTTGAAGTTCTATCAATTTCCCAATAGTAATTTGTTCACCCACCGCTTTGTTATTTTTCTCGAGAGAAGCCACTAGTGAAACCTATGGGCCCTCGGTCTCTTTCTCATATTATTTGCCTTTGCGATCTATTTGCCTTTGCTTTTATTTCCAGATCTATTAATCCAAAAACCCAAAAATACTTTGTTGGAATTTATTCTCATTTATTTGTTTGGCATTCGATCTATCAATCTACTACAAATTTACCTCACGTCCGTTTGCCTATCTTGAGGCGTCGTACCCCGGAAGGGATTGACAACCCCTTTAACACGTCGGGTTGCGAGAAGTTGTTATTTGTGTGCATGTGTTGTTTATGTTGTGTTGCTTGGTTCTCCTACTGGTTCGATAACCTTGGTTTCATATCTGAGGGAAATACCTACCGCCGTTGTGCTACATCATCCCTTCCTCTTTGGGGAAATACCCACGTAGCTTCAAGCGACATCATGTAGTGCTTAGGCGAAGCCCTGCGCAGATGACATCACCATCACCATCACCGTCACCATGCCGTCGTGCTGACGGAACTCTCCCTTGACCCTCTGCTGGATCAAGAGTTTGAAGGATGTCATCGAGCTGAACGTGTGCTGAACTCAGAGGTGTCGTACGTTCGGTGCTAAGATCGGATGGATCATGAAGATGTTCGACTACATCAACCGTGTTAAACCAACGCTTCCGGTTTCGGTCTACGAGGGTACATGGACACACTCTCCCCCTCTCATTGCTATGCTCTCCTAGATAGATCTTGCGTGATCGTAGAATGTTTTTTGAAATTGCATGCTACGTTCCCCAACAACTGGCAGGTCTGCTGCCCTGATGATGAGCCACCCCCAGTGTATGACACCGTCGCGTGCCATTAACGAGTACCCTAGTAGATGCATAAGATAGCATGCTGGATATCCAGTAAGTCCAAATGTGCCCAAATCCCATCCTATTAAACACATGAAGGAGGAAAGCCCAATCCACATTGTCGAATGCTGTCGAAATGTCTAACTTGATCAGGCGTGCGGGTTCCTTAAGTGCGTGTATGTTCGGAATCGTTGCATGGAAAACAAAAAAAATTCTATGCACACGCAATGATCTATCCATGGATATGCATAGCAACAAGGGGCAGAGTGTGTCTACGTAACCTCGTAGATCGTAAGGGGAAGCATTTCACAACGCGGTTGATGTAGTCGAACTTCTTCGCACTTCAACCGATCAAGTACCAAACGCACATCACCTCCGCATTCTGCACACGTTCAGCTCGGTGACGTCCCTCGCCTTCTTGATCCAGCAAGACGTCGAGGTAGTAGATGAGTTCCATCAGCACGACGGCATGGTTACGGTGATGGTGAAGTGATCTCTGCAGGGCTTTGCTTAAGCACTGCGAAAATATGACCAGGGGTGTAAACGGTGGAGGGGGCGCCGCACACGGCTAACAATTGATCCGGGGTGTCCTAGGCGCCCCCCTCCTCAT
>NC_057803.1:97855178-97866738 GCF_018294505.1 Triticum aestivum
ATATGTGGGAGGGAGAGGGGAGAGGCCAAGGGGCGCTCCAAGTAGGTCTGAATCCTACTTGGGCTCCTTCCCTTGGCTGCACCCCCCTGCCATATTTGTCTGAGGGGAAGGAAAGAGGGGGAGGGGAAAGGAAGGGGAAATCCTATTCCCTTTCTTTCCTTTCATCCTTCCCCTTTCCTTCTCCACCTTGGCTGGCCCATATGGGGGGCGCACCAGCCCCTTGTGGCTGGTGTCTTTCCCCTCTTGGCCCATAAGGCCCATATCTTTTGCCGGGGGCGCCTGGAACCCCTTCCGGTGGCCCGATATGTACCCGGTACCCTCCAAAACACTTCCGGTGGCCGAATACCATCGTCCTATATATTAATCTTTACCTATCGACCATTTCGAGACTCCTCATCGTGTCTGTGATCTCATCCGGGACTCCGATCAACATTCAGTTACCAAGTCACGTAACTCATATAATACTATATCGTCATCGAACGTTAAGCGTGCGGAACCTACGGGTTTGAGAACTATGTAGACATGACCGAGACACCTCTCCGGTAAATAACCAATAGCGGAATCTGGATGCCTATATTGGCTCCTACATATTCTACGAAGATCTTTATCAGTCGAACCATTATGACAACATACGTAATTCCGTTTGTCTATCGGTATGTTACTTGCGCGAGATTCAATCGTCATTATATTCATACCTAGTTCAATCTCATTGCCGACAAGTCTCTTTACTCGTTCCATAATACATAACCTCGTGACTAACTCCTTAGTCGCTTGCTTGCAAGCTTATGGTGTGTATTACCGAGAGGGCCCAGAAATACCTCTTTTATACTCCAAGTGACAAATCCTATTATCGATCTATGCCAATTCAACAAACACCTTCAGAGATACCTGTAGAGCATCTTTATAATCACCCAGTTGCATTGTGACGTTTGATAGCACTCAAGGCATTCCTCCAGTATCCGGGAGTTGCATAATCTCATAGTCGAAGGAATATGTATTTGACATGAAGAAAGCGATAGCAATAAAACTGAACGATCATTATCCTAAGCTAACGAATGGGTCTTGTCCATCACATCATTCTCCTAATGATGTGATCCATTTATCAAATGACAACATATGTCTAAGGTTAGGAAACCTTAACCATCTTTGATCAACGAGCTAGCCTAGTATAGGCTTACTAGGGGCACGGTATTTGTTTATGTATTCACACATGTATTTAAGTTTCCGATCAATACAATTCTAGCATGAATAATAAACCTTTATCATGAATGAATAAATATAAAATAACAACTTTATTATTGCCTCCAGGGCATATTTCCTTCAGTGTAGCCTGCTACCTCTTGAGCACTGCGTTGGTTTTCCCTTGAAGAGGAAAGGGTGATGCAGTAGAGCAGCGTAAGTATTTCCCTCAGTTTTTGAGAACCAAGGTATCAATCCAGTAGGAAACCACGGGCGAGTCACCTCGTACCTACACACACAAATAAGAACCTCGCAACCAACGTGATAAAGGGGTTGTCAATCCCTTCACGACCACTTGCAAGAGTGAGGTCTGATAGAGATAATAATAATAAGATAAATATTTTTGGTATTTTTATGATATAGATTGAAAGTAAAGATTGCAAAATAAAGTAGATGGGAAACTTATATGATGGAGAATAGACCCGGAGGCCATAGGTTTCACTAGTGGCTTCTCTCAAGATAGCATAAGTATTACGGTGGGTGAACGAATTACTGTCAAGTAACTGATAGAAAAGCGAATAATTATGAGAATATCTAGGCATGATCATGTATATAGGCATCACGTCTGAAACAAGTAGAACAAAACGACTCTACATCTACTACTATTACTCCACACAGCGACCGCTATCCAGCATGCATCTAGAGTATTAAGTTCATAAGAACAGAGTAACGTCTTAAGCAAGATGACCTGATGTAGAGGGATAAACTCATGCAATATGATGTAAACCCCATCTTTTTATCCTTGATGGCAACAATACAATACGTTTCGGATCCCTTTCTGTCACTGGGATCGAGCACCGCAAGATTGAACCCAAAGCTAAGCACTTCTCCCATTGCAAGAAAGATCAATCTAGCAGGCCAAACCAAACTGATAATTCGAAGAGACTTGCAAAGATAAACCAATCATACATAAAAGAATTCAGAGAAGATTCAAATATTGTTCATAGATAGACTTGATCATAAACCCACAATTCATCGGATCTCAACAAACACACCGCAAAAGAAGATTACATCGAATAGATCTCCAAGAGAATCGAGAAGAACTTTGTATTGAGATCCAAAGAGAGAGAAGAAGCCATCTAGCTACTAGCTATGGACCCGAAGGTCCGAAGTAAACTACTCACACATCATCGGAGGGGCCATGGAGTTGATGTAGAGGCCCTCCGTGATCAATGCCCCCTCCGGAGGAGCTCTGGAAAAGGCCCCAAGATGGGATCTCTTGGGTACAGAAGGTTGCGGTGGTGTAAATAGGGTTTAGTGGTGCTCCTGGATGTTCTCGGGGTATATGGATATATATAGGAAGAAGAAGTATGTCGGTGGAGCAACGAGGGGCCCATGAGGGTGGAGGGCGCGCCCCCATGCCTCATGGTCGCCTCGTTGATTGCTTGATGTCCACTCCAAGTCTCCTCAATCACGTTTGTTCCAAAAATAACGCTCCCAAAGGTTTCATTTTTTTGGACTCCGTTTGATATTCCTTTTCGGCGAAACTCTAAAATAGCTAAAAAAACAGCAATTTGGGTTGGGCCTCCTGTTAATAGGTTAGTCCCAAAAATATAATAAAAGTGTAAAAATAAGCCCATTAACATCCAAAATAGATAATATAATAGCATGGAGCAATCAAAAATTATAGATATGTTGGAGACGTATCAAGCATCCCCAAGCTTAATTCCTGCTCGTCCTCGAGTAGGTAAATGATAAAAAAGAATTTTTGATGTGGAATGCTTCCTAACATATTTCTCAATGTAATTTTTCTTTAGTGTGTCACGAATGTTCAGATCCGAAAGATTCAAGATAAAAGTTTAATATTGACATAGAAATAATAATACTTCAAGCATACTAACTAAGCAATCATGTCTTCTCAAAATAACATGGCCAAAGAAAGTTATCCCTACAAAATCATATAGTCTGGCTATGCTCTATCTTCATCACACAAAGTATTAAATCATGCACAACCCCAATGACAAGCCAAGCAATTGTTTCATACTTTTGATGTTCTCAAACTTTTTCAATCTTCACGCAATATATGAGCGTGAGCCATGGATATAGCACTATGGTGGAATAGAATGGTGGTTGTGGAGAAGACAAAAAGGGAGAAGATAGTCTCACATCAACTAGGCGTATCAACGGGCTATGGAGATGCCCATCAATAGATATCAATGTGAGTGAGTAGGGATTGCCATGCAACGGGTGCACTAGAGCTATAAGTGTATGAAAGCTCAACAAAAGAAACTAAGTGGGTGTGCATCCAACTTGCTTGCTCACGAAGACCTAGGTCAATTTGAGGAAGCTCGTCATTGTAATATACAAGCCAAGTTCTATAATGTAAAATTCCCACTAGTTTATGAAAGTGGCAACATAGGAGACTCTCTATCATGAAGATCATGGTGCTACTTTGAAGCACAAGTGTGGAAAAAGGATAGTAACATTGTCCCTTATCTCTTTTTCTCTCATTTTTTTATTTGGGCCTTCTTTTTTTTTGCCTCTTTTCTCTCTTTTTTTGCCCGGAGTCTCATCTCGACTTGTGGGGGAATCATAGTCTCCATCATCCTTTCCTCACTGGGACAATGCTCTAATAATGATGATCATCACACTTCTTTTTACTTACAACTCAAGAATTACAACTCAATACTTAGAACAAAATATGACTCTATGTGAATGCCTCTGGCGGTGTACCGGGATATGAATGAATCAAGAGTGACATGTATGAAAGAATTATGAACGGTGGCTTGGCCACCAATACGATGTCAACTACATGATCATGCAAAGCAATATGACAATGATGAAGCATGTCATAACAATGGAACGGTGGAAATTTGCATGGAAATATATATCGGAATGGCTATGGGAATGCCATAATAGGTAGGTATGGTGGTTATTTTGAGGAAGGTATATGGTGGGTGTATGGTACCGGCGAAAGTTGCGCGGTACTAGAGAGGCTAGTAATGTGGAAGGGTGAGGGTGCGTATAATCCATGGACTCAACATTAGTCATAAAGAACTCACATACTTACTGCAAAAATATATTATTTATCGAAACAAAGTACTACACGCATGCTCCTAGGGGGATAGATTGGTAGGAAAAGACCATCGCTCGTCCCCGACCGCCACTCACAAGGAAGGCAATCAATAAATAAATCATGCTCCGACTTCATCACATAACGATTCACCATACATGCATGCTACGGGAATCACAAACTTCAACACAAGTATTTCTCAAATTCACAACTACTCAACTAGCATGACTCTAATATCACCATCACCATATCTCAAAACAATCATCAAGTATTAAACTTCTCTTAGTATTCAGTGCACTTATATGAAAGTTTTTATTATGCTTAAAAGCAAAATGCCATGTTGTTCTAAAGGACTCTCAAAATAATATAAGTGAAGCATGAGAGATCAATTATTTCTATAAAATAAAACCACCACCGTGCTCTAAAATATATAAGTGAAGCACTAGAGCAAAAACTATATAGCTCAAAAGATATAAGTGAAGCGCATAGAGTATTCTAATAAACTCCAATTCATGTGTGTCTCTCTAAAAAAGGTGTGTACAGCAAGGATGATTGTGGTAAACTAAAAAGAAAAGACTCTAATCATATAAGACGCTCCAAGCAAAACACATATCATGTGGCGAATAAAAATATAGCTCCAAGTAAAGTTACCGATGAACGAAGACAAAAGAGGGGATGCCTTCCGGGGTATCCCCAAGCTTAGGCTTTTTGGTGTCCTTGTATTTTACCTTGGGGTGCCATGGGCATCCCCAAGCTTAGGCTCTTACCACTCCTTGTTCCATAATCCATCAAATCTTTACCCAAACCTTGAAAATTTCACAACACAAAACTTAACAGAAAAATCTCATGAGCTCCATTAGCGAAAGAAAACAAAACACCACTTCAAGGTAATATAATGAACTCATTTTTTATTTATATTGGTGTTAAACCTACTGTATTCCAACTTCTCTATGGTTTATAAACTCTTTTACTAGCCATAGATTCATCAAAATAAGCAAACAACACACGAAAAACAGAATCTGTCAAAAAACAGAACAATCTGTAGTAATTTGTAACTAACGCAGACTTATGAAACCCCAAAAATTCTAAAATAAATTGCTGGACGTGAGGAATTTATCTATTAATTATCTGCAAAAATAATTAACTAAATAACACTCTCCAATAAAAAATGGCAGCAATTCTCGTGAGCGCTAAAGTTTCTGTTTTTTACAGCAAGATCAAAAAGACTTTCCCCAAGTCTTCCCAACGGTTCTACTTGGCACAAACACTAATTAAACACAGCCAGAACAGAGGCTAGATAATTTTTTATTACTAAACAGGAGGGGAAAATATTGGGTTGTCTCCCAACAAGCACTTTTCTTTAAAGCCTTATAGCTAGGCATACGATTTCAACGATGCTCACATGAAAGACAAGAATTGAAGCAAAAAAGAGAGCATCATAAAACACGTGACAAGCACATCTAAGTATAACATACTTCCCATGCATAGGCATCTTATACTCAAACAAATTACCAAGTCAAGCAAAAACTAGCATATGCAAGGAAGGGGAAAGAAACAATAGCAATCTCAACATAACGAGAGGTAATTTAGTAACATGAAAATTTCTACCACCATATTTTCCTCTATCATAATAATTACATGCAGGATCATAATAAAATTCAACAATATAGCTATCACAAAACATATTCTTAACACGATCCACATGTATGCAAAGTTGACACTCTTCCAAAATAGTGGGATTATCATTAACTAAAGTCATGACCTCTCCAAACCCACTTTTATCAAAAACTTCATAAGATTAAACATTCTCCAAATACGTGGGATCTAAAGTTGACACTCTTCCAAACCCACTTTCAATATTATTGCAAACATTATAATCAATCTCATATTCATCATGGGGCTTAAATAAATTTTCAAGATCAAAAGAAGAATCACCCCAATCATGATCATTGCAACAAGTAGTAGACATAGCAAAACTAGCATCCTCAAGCTTAGGGTTTTGCATATTATTAGCACAATTGACATCAATAGA
Source organism: Triticum aestivum (assembly GCF_018294505.1). Taxonomy (NCBI): domain Eukaryota; kingdom Viridiplantae; phylum Streptophyta; class Magnoliopsida; order Poales; family Poaceae; genus Triticum; species Triticum aestivum. The sequence goes on from NC_057803.1 coordinate 97,861,463, forward strand.
ATTTATAGTAACATCATTGCAATCACGCTTTTCATCGAAAGAACTATCAAGTATGGGTGCAATAGCAACGATCTCATGTTTAACATAAGGAACTATAGCAAACTCATCTTCACAAATATTGGCATCATGGCCACAAGAATAGCAAGCATCATGTTCATCAAGGGATATTTCAATCAAATCATCAGAATCATAATTATCTATAGATTCATGCATATCATTATTTTCTTCCGAAGCAACGGTCATTCTTTCAATAAATTCTTTGACATACACATTATGAGCATAGTTTTCATAGCAATATTTAAGTATGTCCAAATTTTCAGATTCGTAGAGAGTAATATCATACTTTTCACACAAAGAAGCAACTTCATAAGCACCCTTAAAAGCAACAAATTCTTCAATTTGTTCGATATCGTAGTAACTATAAACACCCTTTGCATAAGAATATAAGATTTCATTATCATTAAACTCACATAGGTAGGGGAGGTGTTTTTTAGGGTTCTTAGAGCAACAAGTAAGATCAATAATTTCACAAAGATTCCAAGCATAACATAGCAATCTGTTTATTTGATCCCATAAGAGTCTCCCTTTTTCAGACAAACGGTGACGCACAAAATGAGCATGCTGATCTAAAGATTTCCCATCAACTAGGCTAGTTGGGGTTTCAGCACGAGCGCATAAGGATCGAAGATGATCCAAGTAGAAAATTTTAAGTGGATCCATATCAATAGATTTTTAGCAAGCAAAGATGCAAGCAAATAGAAGGCACATGAAAACACAAATAAAGATACATACGGGAAGAAGGCGAACAGAAAAAGAGCAAATAAAACGTCAAGGGTGAAGTGGGGTTGAGGAAAACGAGAGGCAAATGGCAAGTAATGTAATGTGAAGGATAAGAGTTGTGATGGGTACTTGGTATGTCTTGACTTGGCATAGATCTCCCCGGCAACGGCGCCAGAAATCCTTCTTGCTACCTCTTGAGCACTGCGTTAGTTTTCCCTTGAAGAGGAAAGGGTGATGCAGTAGAGCAGCGTAAGTATTTCCCTCAGTTTTTGAGAATCAAGGTATCAATCCAGTAGGAGACCACATGCGAGTCACCTCGTACCTACACACACAAATAAGAACCTCGCAACCAACGCGATAAAGGGGTTGTCAATCCCTTCACGGCCACTTGCAAGAGTGAGATCTGATAGAGATAATAACAATAAGATAAATATTTTTGGTATTTTTATGATATAGATTGAAAGTAAAGATTGGAAAATAAAGTAGATGGGAAACTTATATGATGGAGAATAGACCCGGGGGCCATAGGTTTCACTAGTGGCTTCTCTCAAGATAGCATAAGTATTACGGTGGGTGAACAAATTACTGTCGAGCAATTGATAGAAAAGCGAATAATTATGAGAATATCTAAGCATGATCATGTATATAGGCATCACGTCCGAAACAAGTAGACCAAAACGATTCTACATCTACTACTATTACTCCACACATCGACCGCTATCCAGCATGCATCTAGAGTATTAAGTTCATAAGAACAAAGTAACTTCTTAAGCAAGATGACATGATGTAGAGGGATAAACTCATGCAATATGATGTAAACCCTATATTTTTATCCTCGATGGCAACAATACAATACGTGTCGGTTCCCTTTCTGTCACTGGGATCGAGCACCGCAAGATTGAACCCAAAGCTAAGCACTTCTCCCATTGCAAGAAAGATCAATCTAGCAGGCCAAACCAAACTGATAATTCGAAGAGACTTGCAAAGATAAACCAATCATACATAAAAGAATTCAGAGAAGATTCAAATATTGTTCATAGATAGACTTGATCATAAACCCACAATTCATCGGATCTCAACAAACACACCGCAAAAGAAGATTAGATCGAATAGATCTCCAAGAGAATCGAGAAGAACTTTGTATTGAGATCCAAAGAGAGAGAAGAAGCCATCTAGCTACTAGCTATGGACCCGAAGGTCCGAAGTAAACTACTCACACATCATCGAAGGGGCCATGGAGTTGATGTAGAGGCCCTCCGTGATCAATGCCCCCTCCGGCGGAGCTCCGGAAAAGGCCCCAAGATGGGATCTCTTGGGTACAGAAGGTTGCGGCGGTGTAAATAGGGTTTAGTGGTGCTCCTGGATGTTCTCGGGGTATATGGATATATATAGGAGGAAGAAGTATGTCGGTGGAGCAACGAGGGGCCCATGAGGGTGGAGGGCGCGCCCCCTGCCTCGTGGTCGCCTCGTTGATTGCTTGACGTCCACTCCAAGTCTCCTGGATCACGTTTGTTCCAAAAATAACGCTCCCAAAGGTTTCAGTTTTTTGGACTTCGTTTGATATTCCTTTTCGGCGAAACTCTAAAATAGGCACAAAAAACAACAATTTGGGTTGGGCCTCCTGTTAATAGGTTAGTCCCAAAAATATAATAAAAGTGTAAAAATAAGCCCATTAACATCCAAAATAGATAATATAATAGCATGGAGCAATCAAAAATTATAGATACGTTGGAGACGTATCATAGCCTTCTAGCGGTCCCCTGAAGCAGCTTAAAATTGTCATGAAGTGCTTTTCCACACACGAAGGCACTCTAGTGTGTGCCCAACAAGTGCGACAATTATGTGAAGAGGCGATTTGCCAAAGCCTTGCCACATATCTCACCGACCCATGAACCAGGTTGTCCGACCGATAATAGCTAGATTCCACTGCTCCTTCCTTCTTGGGTAGCAAGACAACCAATGTCCTACTAATGCCGCCGAAACCATGCATGTCGCCCTTCCAGAATGCATCCGCCACTCGCATGATATCACACTTAATTATCCCCCAACAAGACTTGTAAAACTTGTCGGTAAAACCATCGGGCCCCGACCACTTATCCGGTGGCAAGGCTTTGACTACTGCCCACATGTCCTCCTCTGTTATAGGTGTCTCGAGGTGAGCCAAATATAGGTTGGGGATATCCAACACGCAAGATCTAAAGTGTATGCATGGTCTGGCCCCGAACTATGAAGAATTCATAGAAGTTATCGATTGCCACCGCTAGGTTTTCCTACCCTAGTATGACGGATCTGTCGACCTAGAAGACATTAATTGTGTTACGCCTTCTCCAGTGATGGCCGCATTTTATCGGCCCACTTTAAGCATCTGTACCAATCAGTTTTAGCCAAAGAAATCCTCTACTACGCAAGATAAGATACTTCATTGATGAAAGTGCCTAAAATAGATACCCTTTTTGACCGATGCATCTCATGCATCTTGGCTTTGTTTACACATGATATTTTAGGTCTCTTCCAACGCGAAGGTGCTTATTGGATGAGGTGTTAAGTGCGCTAAATAGCTTAGCAACTCAAGTCCCCAATTTATACTCCCTCGGTCCACGAATAAGTGTATGTTTGACATTCCAAATTTCTCCACAAAAGAGTGCATTCTTATCCTAATGCACTTTAAAGTAGAAAAATGATTCTCATCACACGGTAATCAAGATCAATAACATTTAACACATGGTCTACTCACTTTCTACATGCACTTAGCTCCTTGGGGACGGGGTAATTAAAGAGGAAAGAGATGATGGCTTGCACCTTCCCACTGTACTCCCACTGATCTTTTTTACTTCGCGTATTAGATTTGTGTCAAAGTCAAGCATTGCAAAGTTTGACAAAATTTATATTAAAAAGTATCAACATCTACAATACCAAATTTATATGATGGCATTGTGAGTTTTGATACTTTTTTCTATAAGTTTGGTCAATAGATACTTTGACTTCGAACCAAACTTATATGCAGACTAAAAAAAGACCTGAGAGAGTATTCTTTTTACTCCACTCCATAATGTGTCCTAAAATTTCTATATGTATACTTCGTGAACAGAGGGAGTAGTTGCTTAACCTGTTGTAGCTAAGCTCACTTCATTTAATAATTTAGCACCTAAACCCTTTCATGCATTGATGAGTTTTCTTCATTTAAGTCTTTTGTCTAGGTTGGCGTGCTTGACATTGGTTCTTCTTGGGTCACCAAAATGCTCTCTCTCCTCCTAATTGATGTGGCGTGTCATATTTTTTCTTATGCTGCTTGCTTAGCACGTGTGCACCATGAAGCATCAGGAAGGGCCTTAGACTACTCACAGTGGGGAGTAACTTAGACTAGTAACATGTATATGTTACTACTCTATGTTACTACCTCCATAGTGGGTAGTAACATATGTGGGGTGTCATGCAACTCTTCATTTATTAGGCTATAGACTTATCTTGTATTGGTATGTGTGATGTTACTCATAGTACTAGTAACTAGTTATGTTACTACTTGCCTCTCTTTCATCATTAATTACTTGCCATGTCATATAGTTTGTCTAGATAAGTGTGATGTTACCACCTATGTTACTCCCACTGTGGCTAGTCTTATAGCTGACTCGACTCATGAGGTGTTCAAAGGCATATTTTATTGAAATATACTTTGTGCTCATTAATAACAATTAAACGTGCCAGGGGAAAATCCAATGGTAATAGTAGCAATAACTCATGTCACTTGTGTTTATTATTGTTGCTTAGACTACCCGCAGTGGGAGTAACATAGATGATACATCACATATATCTAGAAAAAATAAATGATGTGACAATTAATTAATGAAAAAAGAGAGACATGTGATAACATAGCTAGTTACTATAGTATGAGTAACATCACATATACATAAAGTGTAACATATATTACTCCTTATTGTAGATAAAAAATTGTTGCATGACACCACACATATAATACTCTTTATTGTAGAGGTAGTAACATACCCATTGTGACTAGTCTTAGTGAGTTTGTATTATTCTTTTTTTTCCTTCACATATCAGCTAAAAATAGAAAATTGAGTCACACCACTGTTCGGACCTAATAACGGAATAGTAGCAGCACTGCAGGCTGCAGCAGTAGAGGTGCATGGCATGCATAGATATTTGCCGTGTTTACAAGATTTCCAAATCTAGCGGTCCGCCCCCGGGATCTGTCCCGCGCAGGCAGTGGTAACCGTAGAAGCCCTATACCTACACCTAGCCCAGGGAAAGGAAGGAAAAACCCGACCAATCACAGCACGGAGAGATAAGATTGGCAGAGAGAGAAAAAAATATCTTCCCCGGGGGGCTCGGGGGTCCCATTTGGCAGCCCCCGCGACGGCCAGAGGAGGAAGGGGGCAGAGGCCGCCCCCATCGCGCAGCCGCACACCACCCGCAGAAAAAGGCTTTTGCGTCGTCCGGACGACGTCCCCTGAAAATTTCCCAGTTCCCATCCCATCCCC
>NC_057803.1:97867109-97966747 GCF_018294505.1 Triticum aestivum
AATCCGCGGCGGGCGCAGATCGGGGCGCAGATCGGGGGCCGGCTCCCGGCGATGGGCGGCGACGGGCGGCACCTGGGGAGGACCATGAGCTTCGGGATCCCGGACGTGGCGCTGGGGCTGGTCATGGGGTGCGTGGAGGACCCCTGGGACCGCGACGCCATCTCGCTCGTCTGCCGCCACTGGTGCAAGGTCGACGCGCTCAGCCGCAAGCACGTCACCGTCGCCATGGCCTACTCCACCACCCCCGACCGCCTCTTCCGCCGCTTCCCCTGCCTCGAGTCGCTCAAGCTCAAGGCCAAGCCCCGCGCCTCCATGTTCAACCTCATCCCCGAGGACTGGGGAGGCTCCGCCTCGCCCTGGATCCGCGAGCTCTCCGCCTCCTTCCACTTCCTCAAGGTGCTGCACCTCCGCCGGATGATTGTCTCCGACGACGACGTTGCCGTGCTCGTGCGCGCCAAGGCCCACATGCTCGTCTCCCTCAAGCTTGACCGCTGCTCCGGCTTCTCCACCTCCTCCCTCGCTCTCCTCGCCCGCTGCTGCAAGTAATTTCTCCCCTCCTTGTTCCGGTTCACAAATGATGTGCATGCATTAGTTCGTTTTAATTACTGCGGTATCTCTTTCTTGTCCTACGAATTAATCTGTAGTTTCAATTGTTCTAGTTAGTTTTTCTCTTCAGAATTGTGTTTTGTTCTATTCGGAAAGCGTTGGTAGATGGGATGTTTGTAAAGCGAGTATATATAAGATGGTTCTTTTGTTCATTTGGAAAGGGGAAAAGTAAGTGTAACGTCTCACCTTTTCATGATGTAAAACATCATGCTACTCTTTGCAATTTGGGAATAATTCTAGCTTTGGAGCAGAAATTAGGAAATGTGGACTTTAACTGCCTTACTGAGTTGGGGACTTTGCTTAGTTGTTTATACTTTCTTAGAGAACTATGATACTTGGTGGAGATAGTTTTGAAAAGCAGATTATCAAAATGGTGCTGTAGAAGTTTAGTAAGAATGTAAGAGCATGCATTCATAGGTTACTAGTTTAATTAATCATATTTCTTGTCATGTGCAGGAAACTGGAAACGTTGTTTCTTGAAGAAAGTTCTGTTGCTGAGAAAGAAAATGATGAATGGCTCCGTGAGCTTGCTACCAGCAATACTGTCCTTGAGACGCTGAATTTCTTTCTGACGGATCTCAGGGCATCCCCTGCACATCTTCTCCTCCTTGTGCGAAATTGCCGAAGGCTGAAAACTCTCAAGATTAGCGACTGTTTCATGTCTGACCTGGTCGACCTGTTCCGTACAGCAGAAACACTACAAGACTTTGCTGGTGGTTCCTTTGATGATCAAGATCAAGGTGGGAATTATGCTAACTACTATTTCCCTCCTTCAGTACAGCACTTGAGTTTGCTCTACATGGGAACAAATGAGATGCAGATATTATTTCCATATGGTGCCACACTCAAGAAGTTGGACCTTCAGTTCACATTCCTTACCACAGAGGATCACTGTCAATTAGTCCAGCGCTGCCCAAATCTAGAAGTTTTGGAGGTATGTCCTGGCAAATTATTTTAAATGTTTTTCCCATCTTTCCTGTCTGGAAGTCTGATAGTGAATAAGCTATCTCAAACGTGTTTTGTTGATAATTTGTCTTCCAACAGGTGAGGGATGTGATAGGAGATCGAGGGTTAGAAGTTATTGCGCGGACCTGCAAGAAATTACAGCGACTCAGAGTCGAGAGAGGAGATGATGACCAAGGAGGTCTTGAGGACGAACAGGGTAGAGTGACACAAGTAGGATTGATGGCTGTAGCTGAAGGCTGTCCTGATTTGGAGTACTGGGCAGTACATGTGTCTGACATTACAAATGCAGCTCTTGAGGCTATTGGCGCATTCAGCAAAAACCTGAACGATTTCCGACTTGTCCTGCTTGATAGAGAGGTGCATATAACTGAACTGCCCCTTGACAACGGGGTTCGGGCTTTGCTGAGAGGTTGCACCAAACTCCGGAGGTTTGCATTTTATGTGAGACCTGGAGCTCTATCAGATATTGGCCTTTCTTATGTTGGCGAATTTAGCAAGACCGTCCGCTACATGTTGCTTGGGAATGCCGGGGGGTCTGATGATGGACTGCTGGCATTTGCACGAGGATGCCCAAGCTTGCAGAAATTGGAGCTAAGGAGTTGCTGCTTTAGTGAACGTGCATTGGCAGTTGCAGCCTTACAGCTGAAGTCACTCAGATATCTTTGGGTGCAGGGATACAAGGCATCTCCTACTGGCACCGATCTCATGGCAATGGTACGCCCCTTCTGGAACATTGAGTTTATTGCACCAAATCAAGATGAGCCTTGCCCAGAGGGTCAGGCACAGATTCTGGCATACTACTCTCTGGCTGGGGCAAGGACAGATTGTCCTCAGTCAGTAATTCCCCTCCATCCGTCAGTGGGAAGCTAAAAAGACCACCACCAGTTTGACTGTACATACATGTTTGATGCCAGCAAAACCCACAATGCGGTATAGGGACATTCCACCTTACAGTGCCAATTACGGGACTGAAAGCTCAAGTAAAAGCGACCCACTCTGAACTGCCTTGGTATCTTAGGGGCAACATTTTTGGGTAAGCTGTTCATCTGGCCAACATGGATATCTTTGTGTACTACACCATTTTGACATGGCTCGGACACGCATTTTTGTAATAATGTGCCCAGTTGTAATGGCATTTTTCTGTTCTTGAGCTTTGCCCACTGTATTGTTGTTCTACAAACAGTATTGGATTAGTTGTTGTACCATCTGTGAAACAATCTGCACAATGTTATGTTTAACCCATGAATATCTTGAAATTTTGCTGCGGCTTGGCCTCAGTTTTACTGGTTGTGATTTTCTACCTTCTCTTATCTTTGGATTTGTATGGTGAACGGGCTGTTATAGGCTCTATGGATTGCAGGAAGCAGTGATTTATTATGTTGAAATAGAAGAACAGAATATTGAGATGTCACTTACTGTGAAATTTTACATGATTTCCGAATACTACATGAGATTCTGCATAACACACGAATTTTACAACTTTTGCTAGGAAGGAATTTAAGAGAGGGTTGAGGGGAGAAGGTAGAGAAAGATATTTCAGAACTCAGAAATTCTGCAATATATGCTTTTGCACAGGAAGCAGCTTCAGAGGATTGAGAGGGTGGAGAAAAATAGAGTGAAAGTGTATTCGACAAATGATGTTCGAGCTCATACTGAGATCTTATAGTATGGAAGCTATATGAATGAATTTCATAGAAATTTGGTAACCTACTCCTATTAGGCAATGGACTTTGAAGAAGAATTCTTAAAATTCAAATACTACAACACAAATCCTACGATCTAAAGAGACTCTTAGGGCATTTGAAATAAAGGAAAATTGCAGTATCGAATTCCTATAGAAAAATCCTGACTGGGTCATCTGAAACAAAGAAACGACTCACCAATATTCCTATGAAATTCTTATAGAACAAAGCAATCCATAGGAAAATTTCTGCGTTTTTCCTTTGTAGTATGCTACAAATCCTCTATTCTTAAATAGATGCAACCCACTACCTATTTTTCCTCTTCATGCAACTATGCTGCATCATAAGTCTTGTGTTTAGATCCCGTAGGAATTCAGGTTAAATATCTCATTTCATACAGTTTTACCATTTCTACTTTTTTTAGTTCCTACGAGTGCTAAGTTACCCAACGCTGAAGAAAACACAGTGCGGCTGCAAGATAACCAGAACACCAGAGCAGATCAGCAGAACATACTCCCTCCGTCACGTAATACAAGAGCATATAGCATGGGTACTCCCTCTGTCACATAATATAACATCATATAGCATGGGACAGAGGGAGTACAAAACTATCCGTTAGCCAAATCCATGATGTAAACTGCCAACCAGACTGAAAACAGACACAGAAGTATCCAGTACAGCATATAGCATACATATGGCATGCAAGTCCAGAACCATGACGAAATACAGCTGCTTCACTAGGTGCACGATCATACCATCCACACCGTCTACAAACATGCAAAGTAACTAAAATTCCAACATCACAACGGAAATACGGTGGCCTGGCGCTTCGTAAAACATCAGGTGCTTGCTGAGGTTGAGCGCTCCCTGGAGACGGACCTCGAGCATGAACTGCGGCTGTGAGCATAGCTTTCTCTGGAACGCCTCTTCCCAGGTGACCTGCTGCGCGATGCCTTGCTTCCGGCGCGTCCTTTCCGCGGAGAACAGCTCCTTGATTCTTCTGACGCCGGGGAGCAGCTGCGGGAGTAGCTCCTGCGTGGCGATATGCTGCGAGAGTAGCTCCGTCTTCTGCTCCTTGGAGAATAGCGCCTGCTGTAGTATGCTGAAACAGAACGGTCGTGGGAGCGCGACCTCCGCCTACTGTAACGGTATGGAGATCTTGAACGGTGGCGGTGACCATGGTGGGGTGAGTAAGATATGCGCCTGTCGTACGGTGAGTAGGACCTTCGCCTGTCGTAGGGAGACTCCGACCTGTCGGAAGGAGTGTATGATCTCCTTCGGGAGTATGATCTACGCCTGTCACGACGAGAGTATGATCGTCCTCTGCGATAAGGAGAATAAGAGCGTTCTCGCTCAGGCGAGTAGCGTGAGCTGTAACGGTCTCTCCTAACAGGTGACCTGCTTCGGGAATACCTCCTTCCTGGTATCACCATATAATCAAATGTCAACAATCAGATGTTATATGAGGTGTCAGCGGTGCACACTTTCCAGCACACAATTCATGGTACTAAGGTATCGAAGATAAATCATGACACAATAACTTACCACGCGATGATTTGGCGCCCAGATACCTTCCCGGTGTTGGGGTTCGACCTCGTCTTCGCTTTGCCTGTGGTGGAGAAGGGGCTCAAAATCAGTACTTGTGTTTTATGTCAAAAGCAAGACCGAATAAATTATTGGGGATCTGAAGAACATAAATGGTAAGGAAAAACAATAATGGTGGGCGTACGACCCTTTGGTTGAGGTAGCATTGTTTCGATCTTAGGTTGTGTATCTTTTGAATTGATGCCAAACAGCTGTGGGCATCAACCTGCTGCTGTCAACAAAATCTTCAAACAAGAAGAACATTCAAATATTTAGCTTGGAAGGCTAATCTGTACATAATAATTCCACTCCATATAGAAGGAGAAGGAGAATGGACAAATATCAGAGAGTTAACATTCTTTTGGCAATACCTTCTCAACAGTAATGACACGACCTTCCAGCACTGAACGGTCGAGATATTTGATGCAGCGTTCTGCCTCCTTAAGAGTAGCCATGGTGACAAACCCAAATCCACGTGATTCCCTTGTCCATGGATCAAGTACTATACTTGCATCAATCACCTGTGGCACAGCCAGCAAGATAAATAAGTGGAATTGTTAGCAATCTTCTCATATGCGTACACTATTTTCCTCAGCAAACATTTCCATAAAGATTACCTCTCCCTCTGTAGAGAAATGCTTCTCCAGATCTTGATCAGTTAGACGAGATGATAAACCAGTCACGAAGAGATTGTTCCCAGGGTTCTCAACATCACTCGAGTCCACACTCCTAACACATTACATGGATATCACTATCAATTACTCCCTAAAATTAGAGCCAGAAATGCCTAGACTCCAAAACATAGAACATGGACACAAACATAATATTAGCATTTCTGACGATAAATGTTATTTACCTTGAACGACTCCTGTACCTCGAATACGACATCTGCAAAACAGACAGGCAAACGAATCAATACCCACCAGAGGACTCGTATAGAAAACTCTCAGATAAGTAGCACGTAACTACATTTCTAAATGTATCATGGCTTCGCAACATACTACCGCATAGCGCCAATAGATCATACAAATATCTAACCTGACCATAGAAGCTCCGATCACTGCGACAGCTTGATTTCAAGCATGCAACAATCCACCATCAGTTTACACTTTACAGCGTCGAAGACATGTGGTCATAAATTGTTGCGTGTGCAAAAGCTTGGGGACCTAATTACATAGCTACAACCTTGTTTCGTGTTCAGTTCAGCCAGTTCAGTGTTAGAGACTGTCTGTTCCCGGAACAGTTTCCTTCCCAGCAATTCAACGTTCGCATACACGTTACGCGGGTTCAGTAAATCTGTTTCCCCCATCGCGTTAGATACAATCTCGCAGTCCAGATGAAACCACTACGCACAGAACACGAATTGGGGAAACATGACCGCTACAACCTAGGAATTCTCGGTTTAATTTGTTTCATGTCATATAGATCTAGCGCGTTTGCGAATCAGAGTTGAGGATCAATCAGCCCCCGAACCCTGACGCACGTTTTTCTACTGGCAAGTGTGGGTCTCATGGGTCTCTACTATGTGCAAAACTATCACCGAATCAAACAGAGCAGAGGGCAGGATGAATCCGCAGCGCCATTTTCACATCCGAAGTATAGTACTGTATCATGCTACCGACGGAACAGGAGAAGAACCCGAGAGAATACCTTTGCTTCGTCGCCGCTGCGACTGCGACCCTGGCCTCCGAAGCCTCTCGAGTCGCTGTCTTTCGCTTCGCCTCTGCGTCTGTCTATCAGTTGCGACCTGCGACACCGCCTCTGATTTCCCGCTGGATCGCGCACGCGCGTGTGAATAAATAGATAGGACCTGCGGGAAGGTTCTGGAGGGAGCCGGACGCGAGACTTTCTCAAATCCGGTTGAATCAGCCGAGCGAACGCACCGCACGGCACTACCTTCCGCTTCAACACTTGGCATCTCTCTGAGCCATCAGTTTCCCCCTTTTCCCACCTTTTTTCTGCCGGCTTTTTTAAAATGGTCGTAAATTTAGGAAGCGTGTGGCAAAACTTTCAAAGGGCTGCGTTGCGATTTTAATCTTGGCACTCATGTGGCAAAAAAAATAAATCATCCACCAGTCACAGCGCGCCTGCTTAAAGTTATAAGCTGGTTGCTTCCAAAAAGAAATTTCTATTTTTTCCGATTATTAATGGCAGAGGCCTGATGGGTCGAATCGACCCAAATAGCACAGGCATTAAATAACGCACCTGAGCGAATAAAGACAAAATCACTAGTTAAAGAATACTCATTACAAAGGTTACCCCACTATCAAAGGCGCTTACAAGTGACACATGTGAGTCACTTGTTGCAACCCATATGTTTTTTTTGCCATAGATTCATTTATTCAAAACATTTTATTTTTTGAACCGTGCGTTTAAATCCTGAACCGTCTTCATCGTTGGATTTCTTGCGTTGAGATCTGCAAAACTACATCTCATGTTAATAGGTTTCGACAGACTTTTCTTCACAAAAACAAAAAAGGCAAAAGGAAGAAAAAACAAAACATGAATACAAAAGAAATGAAAACCCAAAAAACCCGATTCGCGTAAAAAATGGAATACAAAAAACCCGAAAGAAAGAACTCGAAGTCCGGAAGCACGGTTGCGGTTTTCGAACCTTTTTAGAGTACAAACCGTGATTTTCCTTTTTATCGAAGAAGCACAAGTGTACTTCTTGCGAAAGCAAAACTCTGCTTTCATGAGAAGTAAATTTGTGATTCTCATGGAGGCACATCACAACTTTTTTTCAGCTCTGCTTCTTGTGGAAGCACATATCTTCCTTTTTCAAGAAGTATAGTTGTGCTTCTCATGGAAGCATATTTTTTCCGAGAAGCACAACGAGCTTCTCTTGGAAGCAAATGTGTGCTTCTCGTGGAAGCATATTTTTTTCCTGAGAAGCACAACTTTGAAAATGGGTCTCTCCCCCCTTCCCCCTTCCCCTTCCCCTCCCTCGGGCGACGAGAACAGAGTGAGACAAAATCCCCAATCTGCTCACCCCCTCCACCTACCCCGCATTAGTTCGAGCTCTCCCCACCCCAGCCTCCACCTACCAACTCTCATGGCGGGGGCGCACCGTCATGGGTTGCGGATCCGTCGACTTGCACCGATGACTCGAGTTGTGGAGCCACGGGCGCTCCCACTTCCAGGAGAGGCTCCACCACTTCAGATCGACCCCAACTCGCCGGAGGCTCGACGGGAAATGCGTCGGGTGGTGTTGGAGCGCTTCCCCAATCGGGAGGAGTGGGGAGACATCCACCTCGACATCCTTCGCTACACGAACTTCGCCGAGCACGCGCGCTTTCATCGGCAATGACAGCCGCGTGGATGTGGAGCTCCTCTTCTGGGCGATTCAGGAGGCCGAATCACAGGATCCAATACAGTCGGCGAAGTGGGCATACTTCAAGACGGCGAATCCGTCGCGGCTCAACATCAGGCCGCCATCGGTGGAGGGGATTGCCAGCATTCCGCCGGAATTCCTTCCGCCGGGGGTGCAGCTGCCCCGCCACCGCCAGTGAAGGAACTGATGCCCCTGTCCATCCTACATCAGCGTCACACCATCGACCCCCCTCCCTGGCCGGGTGAGGAAGGTATGCATTCGATCCGCCTGTCCTCCTCATTTCGCTCTCGTTTGTTGGATTTGCGTTCGCGGAGTATTCATTCGAAAATTGGGAAGAAGAGTTTGGCTATTCGTTTGGTTGATTCGGATAAATCTAGGGTTTCCCCCAATGCGTTGATTGATTCTACTGAATCTGTTGCCGTTTCTGCGGCATCTAAGCATGTGATTAATTCGAATTTTGGCAATAGCCCGTTGAACAACGAGATGATGATAAGCCAAAAGCCGTCCTCTCTGCCCAACCAGGTCGTGATGGGTCCCAGTTTTAGTATACGTGACCCTGGTAGGAAAACACATTCTCAGTTTACGCGTTCACGTGGAAAGGGTGACCTAGAAACTATAGAAGAGCACTTTGGCCAGCTCTGGCTCATTCATTCCCCTCCTCTCCACCGCCTACCTCCACCACCACCACCCCCTCGAACTGCCCCTCCTTCCGCTGGGCTCACTTGTTGGATCCGGAAGGACTTGATTGCATCTCGCTCATTCACGGCCGCTGATTGCCACCCTGCCCCCTGCTGCATCTTTGATCCAATCCCAAGAACCATCAAGGTTTCAAGGGAGTGTTTGGGCCCCGGATCCCTCTCTTTTGCAGCCGCTGTGAAGCGAGGATTGGTGATGTCTAATCATCGGAATGCTGGTGCGGGATCTGGCGCAGGTGGTCCTTCGAAGGCTGCCACATAGAGAGCCAGCTCGCAGGGAGGGAGGAGGCAGCCATCTGCCCCGACCTCTAAGGATCTGGCACCTGCACCAAAGCCTACCAAATCCAAAACCTCTACTGTTGCCTCTTCCTAGGTACAATCTTCTTAGTCTGTGGAGGTGGAGATGGAGCAAGTTTTAGATCCTAGGTACAACGACATGATTTGCTTCAACTGTGGAGGTCCAGGGCATTATGTTGGAAATTATATCAAGCCGAAAACATGTTTTATCTGTCAGTAGAATCACAATGTGAACAACTGTGCTGCCTGGACTAGGGTTCATCCAACTGTTGCCTTCTTGGCAGTGGAGCAAATGGACTTGGTTTCTACCATGTAGATGTTCATGTGTGAAAGTGCGTTATATCGACTAGAGGGGGGTGAATAGGCGATTTTTATGAAAGTCTTCAGAACATAGAAGTTTTGAAGACAAACGATAAAATTAAACCTATTACCATGCAGCGGAAGGTAGACTACACTAGGCAAACCATAGTCAAGTATTCAATGAAGTGAAAGCACAAAGACTAATAGCAGCTAAGTAGTAAGGATCAGGTAGGAAGATATTGTGAAGCCAAACAGAACACGCAGTCACTCAGTGAAGACAAGTGATAGTGCAAACATACAATGACTTCACAAGGAGTAACAGTAAGTAAAGGGAAGTGAAGATGAAACCAGTGACTCGTTGAAGACAATGATTTGTTGAACCAGTTCCAGTTGCTGTGACAACTGTACGTCTGGTTGGAGCGGCTAGGTATTTAAACCTTAGGACACACAGTCCCGAACACCCAGTCCTGAACACGCAGCTCAGGACACCCAGTCCTCACCGTATTCTCCTTGAGCTAAGGTCACATAGACCTCGCCCAATCACTCTGGTAAGTCTTCAAGGTAGACTCCCAAACCTTCACAAACTTCGTTCACCGGCAATCCACAATGTCTCTTGGATGCTCAGAACGCGACGCCTAACCGGCTAGAGGATGCACAGTCCTCAAGTGTAATAAGTCTTCAGATCACACAGACAAGAAGACTTAAGTGATGCCCAATTCTCTCTGGCTCTGGTGGTTAGGGCTTTATCCTCGCAAGGAATTCTCTCTCAAAGGCTTCGAGGTGGGTTGCTCTCAAACGACAAAAGCCATACTTTCAATCTGAGCAGCCAACCGTTTATGGTTGTAGGGGGTGGGCTATTTATAGCCACTTGGCAACCCGACCTGATTTGTCCAAAATGACCCTGGGTCACTAAGGAACTGACACGTGTTCCAACGGTCAGATTTCAAACTCACACGACAACTTTACTTGGGCTACAAGCAAAGCTGACTTGTCCGACTCTGGACAAGATTCGCTCTCATAGTCTTCACTCGAAGACATAGGTTTTTGGTTTAGGCATCACTTCAGTCATTCTGACTGGTTCTCTTGGACCCCACTTAACAGTACGGTGGTTTCTATGACTCAACACAAAAGAAAAAGAACTATGAAAGATCTAAGTCTTCGAGCTCCATAGGCTTCATATAGTGTCTTCTCTTGTCATAGTCTTCAATGTGAATATCTTCATATACCACCTTTGACTTCAATGTCTTCATACATTTTTAGGGGTCATCTCTGGTAGTAAAACCGAATCAATGAGGGACTTCTACCTATGTTATCCTGCAATTCTCACAAACACATTAGTCCCTCAACTAGGTTTGTCGTCAATACTCCAAAACCAACTAGGGGTGGCACTAGATGCACTTACAATCTCCCCCTTTTTGGTGATTGATGACAAACTAGTTGAAGTTTTCAATGGGGAATATAATCTGTGAAATTGTAAAGGATAAGGAATTGTCTTCATAAGTTGCAAGGGCTCCCCCTGAAGATGTGCATATAAGTTAATTTGCTTTTGGAATGCAAATGCACATGGCAGGTTGTACTTGTGGAGATCCACTTCAACTTATGATGACAATCCACTATGCATGTGAAAGTATATGAAGATAATGACATGCATAATGGAAAATGGACGTCTGCAGAATGAGCTAAGTGCGGAATTTATCGTCGCACATGCGGAATTTATCTTCGCAAAACAAGGTGGCAAATAAGTAGCAGACGACCATCTAATTTAAGTGTTACAACTCATAAGAACCAAATGTAGCAAAAACGAGAGTTGTAAGCATGAAGCAGAATATAAAGCACCCGCCCATATGGAGCCGCTTGAAGACTATCAATCTCATATGCTTCTCCCCCTTTTGTCAGTAATGACCAAAAAGGTTTGAAGACATAGAGCCTCTACTCGTTCCCATGAGGAGTAGGTGAAGTAGCAGGGTTGTTGGTGTTGTTTGGCAGTGCAGAAGAGCTTGGAGGTGCTGAACGAGGTGGCGGTGAAGTAGCATCGTCTTCTTCCTCAATAATTCTGGCAGTCACTGTGGCAGCAGAGGAAGAGAACTCAGAGTCTTCAAGGGATGGAGTTCCTAGCAGCACAGCCCTTCGAGGAGGTGTGGAGTCAAACTTGAATCTCTTAGTGAAGCCATCCTCTTGAAGATCAGCTTCAGAACACATCATCGTGAGCCCTTTTCATGTGCGGTGACAGGTTTCATGGGCAACGAAAGCATTCTTGGTGGCAAGGTTGCGAACGCGATTAACTTCCACCAAGAGGCTTTTCATCTGACGCTTCAGCCAGTCATGATGCCTATCCTATTTCTGATGTAGAGCCACAAGAAGCTCTCGGTCGTTGAGAACACGAGTGCGCTTCTTGGGTCTTGGAGCAGTGGCACTGTCAGTGGCTTCAGTGGGAGCAGGGTATGGTGCACGTGTAGTGCCAGCCAAAGGATACACCCGAGAAACTGCTTCAACGCCTTCAACGTTCTGAGTAAAACTCTGATGTTCTGCATTCTGAAGACTTAGAGGTTGCTTGGCAGGCTCAGAATATATGGCTTCAGTAGACATGTCCACGTCAGGCAAGAAGATCCGATGGTTGCGGGCTGAGGGCTGATACGAGATGGCGGAGTGTAGCTTGATCAGCCGCATGACCCAAGGGGTGTAGAACTTCAAACCAAACAGATCAATGCCTGATGCAGCAAGTTGGCGTATGGAGAAGTCCTGTGCATTGAAGCATTTTCCATGAAGTATATAGAAGACCAAAGTCTTCATTGCACCCTGAAGCTTGGCATTTGGAGAGTGCCCTTTGATAGACCAGAGAGTTCGCCTGATGATGTGATAGATGGTTCTTGGCAGATACTCAAGGTCTTCAACGAAGAACTCTGGGATAAGCAGCATCTTGGGGCAATGGCTTCATCATGTTGAGCATCTGACTCATATCAGGTTCTAGCCGCTGAAAGATGCTCTCAATAGCTTCAGTATGCAGCTGACAGCCTTGCTCGAAGAGATCGCCAGGAGTGGGCAAGCCAGTGAGCTCAATGATGTCAAATGCATTGGCTTCATGATGAACGTTGCCAGTCATCCACTCCAGGACCCAAGTCTTTGGATCTCTGATGTACCCTCTGATGTGAAGTGTGGCATAGAATTGAAGCAGCAGCTCTTCATTCCAATGCTCTTCGTCAGTAATGAACGGCAGCAGTCCAACTTCCTTGAAGCAATCTAAAGCTTCTTCCAAACAGGGCAGACCAGCTATAGCTTCAACGTCAAGACGCTTGTGTGGGAAGATGCGACCTTGGTTGTAAAGAATGCAAGAGTAATAGCTTCGCTGAGGATAGCTCCAGAACCGATCAGATGATATCCTTTCCCTTGAGTAGGGGTTCCTGGAGCTATTGAAGAACGTGTTGTCTGCCCTGAAGCCATTGATGTTGAAGGAGCCAGGTGCTGATGCAGGACCTGGAAACCTTGGCAGTCTTGGGATTGGCTTCTGGACCTGAGGCCTGTGCTCAACATGATAGTCGAATTGAGGACCGACAGCAGACTCAGGAACAGAAGTGGCGGGATCAGTGGCTTCGCTGTCTTCTGATGCCTTCGTTGGGGATGGCTCCACATTAGCTTCATTGGTGATTGTGGCAGCCTCACGATTTTCATCCTCCACTTGACTAGCTGGAGGGTCGGTCACAAGCACATTCTCCTGGAGAACTGCTTCTTGGTGGGACAGGGGAGTGGGATCTTGTGGGACTCCTTCTTCTGCGGCCGATGCAGCCGGAATGTCTTCAGCAGAGACTTGAGGCCTTGGACCTTTGTGAAGCCTGCGGAACGCAGACGACGCCTGTGGAGTTGGAGTGGGCTGGGCCTCATAGTCTTCTTCCTCTTGTGGGCGATCCGCCCATGAAGCATCCTGTGCAATTGGCATCAGTGGACGACCAATGCTGATGAGTTCGCTGTTTTCAAACTGAGGAAGGACTGCACCATCTACTACATTGTCATGATGACCAATGTCTTCAGCAGCGATGGGATCAGCTGCTGGAATGCCTTCAGCTTCATGAGCCTCTATGGAAGCAGGCTCATGAATTGTCAGTTGTCGTTCAGCTTCAGGATAGACCATAGAAATGGGTTTAACTATCAAGGGCTCTGTGGAAGCAGCCCGAGCTTTCTTGGTCTTCCTCTTCTTCTTGGAGGGGGCAGTAGGAGAGGCTTCAGAGTGTTTCCTCTTCCTGGATTCAGCCTCAGCAGTCCTTGTCTTCTTGAGCTCTGAAGCTGTTGACCAGCTTTTTGGCTTCGAGCCAGTCAGTCTAGTTGGGAAGACAATCAGAACTGCTTCTTGCCTTGGTGCATCAGGTTCAGCCATAGCAGGCTTCTTCTTCTTCTTTGCTGCCATCCTGGGGTCGATGCCAGGACGCCCAAGTGCCTTGCGCTTCTCAGCCTCATTATAGGCTTGCACACATCTGTCAGCCAGAGTCTTCATGCGCTCACGCGAACCCTAAGCTTCTGCACGCTTCTTTACAAAGGCTTCCTTGAGCTCGTGCATCATTGTCTTGAAGTTCTTCACTTCTTACACGCTGAGCTTGGCCATGTGCTTCTTGAACTGAGCCTTTTCATAGTCAATCTTCTGCTTCAGTTCAACAATGCGCTGGACAATAACAAGTTCTGAAGCAATGGCGCCTTGGAAGGCGACACTAAGGCCAATGGGTAGCTGCAGATCTTCAAAGCTGATGTTTGGCGTGTCAAACCACTCGTCAATGAAGTTGTGGATGATGGTGACATCAAAGAGAGGCAGATCATTGAAGATTTTTGCTTCTTCTTTGCTCCTGATTAGTTATTCAAGAGCGTCATCTGCAAGATCTTCATCACTTGACAGATCAATGTCGTCATTGCGCAGAATGGCAGCAGCTGTTAGCTCTTGGCCAGTGTGAGGCAGAGGCATCTTGGCCTTCTGGGGCTTGGAGACGCGTGATAAGTCTTCAGACTGCACACTGTCTTCAGGAGGTGCAGTTGCCAGTGGCTTCGCCCTTGAGACTTTTGGTGAAGGGGCAGGTTTTGAAGCTTTAGGCTTCTTCAGCTTCTTTGTCTTCAGAGCTGCAGGAGCTTCTTCTGATTCAGTGTCAGCTGCAGACTCATTCACTGCAGTCCCTTGAACTAAGATGTAGGTGATGAGGCCTTCAAGGTTGGCGAAAGGACCGATGACATTGGGTTCAACATCTCGTGTGCCATCTGCCCTTGGTGCTGAGGGACCAGGGTTGAAGTCTAACCCAAAAGTCTTCTTGTTCTGCTTCGCTGAGTTCTGAGCAAACTGGAAGTTGCGCTTGAACAGATTGTCGTCACGACACCATAGCAGTGACGACGAGTGTGCATCAGCAGGCTATAGTCCACGGACCATGCATGGATAGAAGCCTTGAGCAATGGCTTCATCTCTGGACCTGGGTAGAAGATTCTTGAATAGGATGTCTCCCCACGGTCTCTTGATGGCGTTTTTCTCAGCATACTCCCGGGTCACAAATCTGTATTTGAACCATTGTTCTGCCCAATATCTACGAATCCATTGGATTCGGGTCTTGTGCTGACTGTAATCCTCTTCAGGATCTGTCTTGTACATTTCTGAGAGTTCATCTGGCAGATCTCTGGACGTTTCACCATGACGCTTTCTGCCACCCTTCCTTGCTGCTTTCTCTGAAGCCATATACTTTAACTTGAAAGGCTTCAAGACGTTCAAAGGCTTCAAAGGTTTTCATTTGCTGGACCAACATGAACTGGCTTCGGGCGAATTTATGTGATGTTGTAAGAATTCTGCAAATGAATGCAGACTATGAGAACCAAATGATTGTCCCACGGACATGTACCTGTGACAGCATTAAGGTGCGAGGGAAGGGGAAGAGGTCATATGCATTCTCAGAAGATTTTGAAGATAAATCAGTTTAGAAGACATTGACCTCATCGTGCGAAGACATTCACTCATAGATAAGAAGTTGGTTCCAGATTTGTACGAATTCACAGATCAGTACAAGTGAGGAATCTAACTACTTTGTGAAGCACAAGTGAATATACTAGGCATGTTATGAGATGCAGTATGAGAGAGATCTAGCTTGTGTGAATAGAAATTGCTTGTGGTAGAAAGTGACAAATCCATAGGATCAATGGTGCTGTAAAAAGAGGAAGTTTTATTTACCGCACTAAGAACTGCTAGACGGAGTGTAAGATGAGGCCGATCAGTTTGATCTTTCGTGCCCTAACTTGGCGACGGAGGACACCTACGGCGATGGCGGAGAGGACAATGTCCGCGGTCGGCGTGAAGACGGCGTCGGAGAGGTTGCGGCAGCGAAGTGCTTCGTCGCCGGCGTCGTCGAGGGCTAGCGGTGGCGCTAGGGTTCGTGCGAGGGTGGAAGAAGAGATAATGACCGCTGTGAGTGTGTATTTATAGGTACAGGGGCGGCACTGTGCTATTACACAGGTGCCCCTGGCGATTCGCATCTGAGGAACACGTGGCCATTATGCGGAATTTTGGGGTTTGTTCCACGTCCCACGCACGCCTGGATTGTCGGGTGGTCGTTCCTACTTCTCCGGATTTCATGTGGAGGAATGAGCATTGAAAACGGACTTAATGGTTGTCTCTGTATCTTCTGCTGACAAGGACGCAGAGAAGACATTCGATAGTTTCAATAGAATGCATATGACTTGGAGAGATAGAGTTTGAGATAGAAAGCATACAGAGGTTAGGGTCCGATCACATTCACTTAGTTCAAAAGATTCAACACGAAGACATAGCTATAAGTGAATGTTGTAGAGGACAGAACACTAGTATATATATATATATATATAATCAACATAGTGAAGATAATCATGAAAATATGTTGAGATCGAAGCCAAACCAAATGTGAAGACATTGCAAGGTAACGCCATGAGTGAAACACTTCAAAATAGAACATTTGGTGGTGGTGTTACCCACAGTATAGGAAGTATTAGACCCAGACACGGCGCACAATTATCGTGGCGCTCCGAAGTCAAATTCCACATTAATGTATTCACACTTAGAATGTATGTCTTCATTGATTGAAGATATACTTTACTTCGTGTGTTGCACATCTAAGTCATCAATATGCATAAGGGTTAGGATGTGTGCCTGATCACAGGACATTTGAGGATTCCAGGATATTTAGCTCACACCGTAACTTGCAAAACCTCTTCTCATCCAAGGGCTTGGTGAAAAGATCTGCCAATTGCTCTTCAGTGTTGACGTGTATGATATCAATGTCTTCCTTCACAACATGATCTCTGAGAAAGTGATGACGAATTTCAATGTGCTTTGTCTTCGAGTGCTGAACTGGATTGTTGGCAATCTTGATGGCGCTTTCGTTGTCGCAGTAAAGTGGCACTTGCTTCAGATGAATGCCATAGTCCTTGAGTGTTTGCTTCATCCACAGAAGCTGAGCGCAGCAAGATCCAGCAGCAATGTATTCAGATTCAGCAGTGGAGAGAGATACACAGTTCTGCTTCTTTGAAGACCAACATACAAGTGATCGTCCCAGAAAGTGACATGTGCCTGATGTAGACTTGCGATCGACTTTGTCACCAGCATAATCAGCATCCGAAAATCCAACCAGATCAAACTCTGAGCCCTTTGGATACCATAATCCTAGAGTTGGGGTGTGAGCCAAATATCGAAGAATTTGCTTTACAGCTAAGTGATGCGACTCCTTTGGTGCCGCTTGAAATCGAGCACACATGCAAACACTAAGCATAATATCTGGCCTAGATGCACATAGATAAAGTAAAGAACCAATCATGGAGCGGTATACCTTTTGATCGAACTCTTTACCATTGTCGTCAGGACCCAGATGATGTTTGGCTGGCATTGGTGTTGTGAAGCCTTTGCAGTCTTGCATACCGAACTTCTTCAGGCAATCTTTGAGATACTTCTCTTGAGATATGAAGATGCCATTGCGTTGTTGTCGTATTTGAAGACCGAGGAAGAACTTCAGCTCCCCCATCATGGACATCTGATATTGCTCTTGCATCATATATCCAAACTCTTCACTGTACTTCTGTTTGGTGCAGCTGAAGATAATGCCATCCACATATATTTGGCATACAAACAGTTCACCATCATATGTCTTCGTGAAAAGAGTGGGGTCTAGGGAACCAGGTATGAAGCCTTTGCTCTTCAGGAAGTATTTGAGTGTGTCATACCAGGCCCGAGGGGCTTGTTTGAGGCCATACAGTGCCTTGTTGAGCTTGTATACCATGTCAGGATGTTTTGGATCTTCAAAGCCAGGCGGTTGTGCAACATACACTTCTTCTTCAATCTTGCCATTGAGAAAGGCACTCTTCACATCCATTTGATATAGAAGTATGTTATGATGATTTGCATAGGCCAGCAGTATGCGTATGGCTTCAAGTCTAGCCACATGAGCAAATGTTTCATCGAAGTCAATGCCTTCCACTTGAGTATATCCTTGAGCAACGAGACGAGCTTTGTTTCTGACAACTTGACCATGCTCATCTTGCTTGTTGCGGTATATCCATTTGGTGCCTATTATATTGTGCTTCCGTGGATCGGGACGCTTAACCAGTTCCCATACATTATTCAGCTCAAACTGTTGAAGCTCTTCTTGCATAGCTTGAATCCATTCAGGTTCCATAAAGGCTTCTTCAACTTTCTTGGGTTCTGTTATTGAGACGAATGCGAAGTGCCCACAAAAATTTGCTAGCTGAGTTGCCCTTGAACGAGTGAGTGGACCAGGTGCATTGATGCTATCAATTATTCTTTCAATCTGCACTTCATTGGCAACGCGAGGATGTACAGGGCGAAGACTTTGCTCTTGCTGTTCATTGTCGTTGTTAGAAGGAATGTCTTTAGGCTGAGCATTGTCTTCATGTTGATCAGGTGCTGAGATGATAAGTTCTTCTTCAGGATGAGCTTCAGAAGGTATAATTTCTCCAGTTCCCATTAGCTTGATTGATTCACTGGATGGAACTTCATCTAGCACATTTGGCAGTTGCTCTCTTTGTGAACCGTTGGTCTCATCGAACCGCACATCCATTGTTTCAACCACTTTGTAATGAAAGAGATTGAAGACTCTGTAGGAGTGCGAATCCTTTCCATATCCAAGCATAAAACCCTCATGTGCTTTTGGTGCAAACTTTGAGGTGTGATGTGGGTCCTTGATCCAGCACCTTGCGCCAAATACTCTGAAGTAACTGACATTTGGCTTCTTGCCAGTAAGGAGCTCATAAGATGTCTTGTTCAGAAGCTTGTGAACATAAACACGATTGATTGTATGGCATGCAGTATCAATGGCTTCAGGCCAGAATTTTCTTGGGGTCTTGTATTCATCTAGCATCGTTCTGGCCATCTCAATGAGTGTTCTGTTCTTGTGTTCGACGACGCCATTCTGCTGTGGCGTGTATGGAGCTGAGAATTCATGTGTGATACCCAAGGTGTCAAGATATGTATCAAGGCCAGTGTTCTTGAATTCAGTGCCATTGTCACTTCTGATGTGCTTTACCTTGGTGCAAGAATTGTTCATAGCTCGATTGGCGAAGCGTCTAAAGACATCCTGCACTTCAGTCTTGTAAAGGATTATGTGCACCCAAGTATATCTAGAATAATCATCAACAATAACGAAGCCATAGAGGCAAGCAGTAGTAGTAAGAGTTGAGTAATGAGTGGGACCGAAAAGATCCATGTAAAGCAGTTCGAAGGGTCGAGTAGTGGTCATGATTGTCTTCGAGGGATGTTTGGCCCTCGTCATCTTCCCTGCTTCACAGGCACCACATAAGTGGTCTTTCTTGAACTTGACACCCTCGATGCCTATGACATGCTTCTTCTTCGCAAGGGTGTGGAGGTTCCTCATGCCAGCATGCCCAAGCCTCCGATGCCAGAGCCAACATTCTGAACCTTTTCTAGAAGACATACTACAAGCTGTGGTCCTGCTGAGAAATCTACCACGTACAAATCATCTTTTCGATACCCTTCAAACACTAGAGACTTATCAGATTCCATTAGTACAAGGCAACGATATTTTCCAAATATTACGATCATGTTCAAATCGCAAAGCATTGAGACAGAGATTAAGTTGAAGCCAAGGGATTCAACAAGCATGACTTTATCCATGTGTTGATCCCTTGAGATTGCAACTCTACCTAGACCCAATACCTTACTTTTACTAGTGTCAGCAAATGTGATGTGGCTCTTGTCGGATGGACGTAAGGTTGAGTCCATAAGAAGACTTCTTTTGCCAGTCATGTGATTTGTACACCCACTGTCAATAATCCATTCTGAAGACGCTGGTGTCATACCCTATAGTGCAGTTAGGGGGATAGGCTTCACCAAGAGCATTGTGAAGCAAAAACATTTGACGAACCAGTGGGTTATGAAAGCTTAGATCCAGGTTAGGACTAATCGGGAGAGTAGCAAGCGATTCAGGAACGAAGTACATAGTAAGACCATTCGGGCATTTGATCTTGCGCCCTACAAGATGTTTAAGGTCCCCAGCAATAGCGTCAGACGATTTTGGTTTTCTGCTGGAGACCTTTCCCTACAAAAGAGAGTCAAGCTTTCTTAGCCACCACATCTTCAAGGGTGGCTTAGAAGCAATAAGTCTAAGTGCAGCATCTGAGAATTTTGGCTTTGAAGCCCTAGCAAACAGTCTTGCAGGCGGACAATAGTACTCATAAGAATAAGCAGAATAGTTCTTGGTCTTATGAACATGGCGGTTTGATGAACCGCTCTCATATTCATATGCCCGAGTATGGTTTCCCTGCAAAACATTTGCGTTAGTGCGACTCAGGTGAGTCCTCTATCTGTATGAAGCCTTTGGACCGTATGAAGCCTTTGGTCTGAGGTTTATCTTCTTCACGTGAGGTGTCATGATGACATTCACAGGAAGACTCTCCAGACACCTTTTCGGAACCCAGATCTTCTTCATAGGCGGTCCATTCCTGCAGTTAGTACCAATGTACCTGGCAAACACTTCACCATTCTGATTCTTAAACAATATATAGTTTGCATCAAAGGATTCATCAATGACAATGGGGTTAGCACAAGTGAAGCCAGATAGATTGGATGGATCTGCTGAAGGTTCCTTTGTAGCAACCCACATAGTTTTGGGGTACTGCTCAGGTTTCCAGTAAGATCCATCTGCATTCATTCTCCTTACGAACCCAACACCCTCTTTCCTAGGGTTTCGGTTCAGAATCTGCTTTTTGAGGACATCACATAGTGTCTGATGCCCTTGAAGACTTTTGTACATCCATGTTTCAAGCAATGTCTTCAACCTAGCATTCTCATTAGCAATAGCGGTGGTATCCTCAGCAGAGGGGTTAGTTACCACATCAACAGTTAAAGATATTGCAACAGCAGTAGCAGTAGAACATTCAGCAACTGTAAGACATGGTGGTTCAAATCCTTCCTGAGCGGGACTGATCTGTTTGGCGCGAAGTGACTCGTTTTCCTTTTGAAGATCTTCATGAACCGCTCTCAATTTCTCAAGATCTTGCTTCCTTTGAAGATAATCATAAGAAAGCTTTTCATGAGTTGTTGAGAGAGTTTCATGACGACTTTCAAGTTCCTGATACTTAACATGAAGATTTTTTATGTCTTCAATTAAGGATTCAGACCGAGTCATTTCAGCACCTAACAGATCATCGCTTCTGTCTAACAGTTTTTGAATATGTTTCATAGCTTTCTGTTGTTCAGTTACAATTTTAGCAAGTGTTTTGTAGCTGGGTTTTGAATCACAATTAGAGTCATCATCACTAGATGTTTGATAGTGAGTAGTGTGTGTGTGTTTACCTTGGCACCGCGTGCCATGAAGCAGTAGGTAGAAGCGGAGTAGTCCTTGTCATTTGCATCGGTGTCGGTGATGAAGTCATTGTCTTCAGTGTTGAAGATGGACTTGGCAACGTATGCTGTAGCCAGACTTGCGACGCCTGAGTCGGATTCCTCCTCAGACTCCACCTCCGCCTCCTCAGAAGCAGACTCCTCCTCTGAATCCATTTCCTTGCCAACAAACGCATGTGCCTTGCCAGATGAGCTCTTCTTGTGTGATGAAGACTTTGAGGAAGACTTGGAAGAAGACTTTGAGTATTTCTTCTTCTTCTTCTTGTCGTTAGAGTCATATTCCTTGCTCTTCTTCTTCTTTTTGTTCTCATTGTCCCACTGTGGACACTCAGAAATGAAGTGGCCAAGTTTCTTGCACTTGTGACATGTTTTATTCTTGTAGTCATGAGCAGGAGCTTCATCATTCCTTGAACTTGATCGGGAAGACTTTCTGAAGCCTTTCTTCTTGGTGAATTTTTGGAACTTCTTGACAAGCATAGCAAGTTCCCTTCCAATGTCTTCAGGATCATCAGAACTGCTGTCAGATTCTTCTTCAGATGAGGAGACAACTTTTGCCTTCAAGGCACAAGTTCGCCCATAGTTTGGACCGTAGATATCTCTTTTCTCTGAAAGCTGAAACTCATGTGTGTTGAGCCTCTCAAGTATGTCAGACGGATCGAGTGTCTTGAAATCAGGACATTCTTGAATCATCAGGGCCAGGATGTCAAACGAACTATCAAGTGATCTCAGCAGCATCTTGACGACTTCGTGTTTGGTAATCTCAGTGGCGACGAGGGCTTGAAGCTCATTTGTGATGTCAGTGAGTCGGTCAAATGTGTGCTGGACATTCGCATTGTCATTTCGCTTGAAGCGATTGAAGAGGTTGCGAAGGCACTGATTCTCTGATCTCTCTGGGTTGAGATGCCTTCATTGACCTTGGAGAGCCAGTCCCAGACCAGCTTGGATGTCTTCAAAGCACTCACACGGCCATACTGTCCTTTGGTCAAATGACCACAGATGATATTCTTGGCAGTAGAGTCCAGTTGAACGAATTTCTTGACATCAGCAGCAGTGACACCTTCTCTAGCCTTGGGAACGCCGTTCTCAACGACATACCATAGGTCGACGTCAATGGCTTCAAGATGCATGCGCATCTTATTCTTCCAGTAGGGATATTCAGTTCCATCGAAGACGGGGCACGCAGCTGAGACTTTAATTATCCCTGCAGTCGACATAGCTAAAACTCCAGGTGGTTAAACCAAGTCACACAGAACAAGGGAGCACCTTGCTCTGATACCAATTGAAAGTGCGTTATATCGACTAGAGGGGGGGGTGAATAGGCGATTTTTATGAAAGTCTTCAGAACATAGAAGTTTTGAAGACAAATGATAAAATTAAACCTATTACCATGCAGCGGAAGGTAGACTACACTAGGGAAACCATAGTCAAGTATTCAATGAAGTGAAAGCACAAAGACTAATAGCAGCTAAGTAGTAAGGATCAGGTAGAAAGATATTGTGAAGCCAAACAGAACACGCAGTCACTCAGTGAAGACAAATGATAGTGCAAACATACAATGACTTCACAAGGAGTAACAGTAAGTAATGGGAAGTGAAGATGAAACCAGTGAGTCGTTGAAGACAATGATTTGTTGAACCAGTTCCAGTTGCTGTGACAACTGTACGTCTGGTTGGAGCGGCTAGGTATTTAAACCTTAGGACACACAGTCCCGGACACCCAGTCCTGAACACGCAGCTCAGGACACCCAGTCCTCACCGTATTCTCCTTGAGCTAAGGTCACATAGACCTCGCCCAATCACTCTGGTAAGTCTTCAAGGTAGACTCCCAAACCTTCACAGACTTCGTTCACCGGCAATCCACAATGTCTCTTGGATGCTCAGAACGCGACGCCTAATCGGCTGGAGGATGCACAATCCTCAAATGTAATAAGTCTTCAGATCACACAGACAAGAAGACTTAAGTGATGCCCAATTCTCTCTAACTCTGGTGGTTAGGGATTTATCCTCGCAAGGAATTCTCTCTCAAAGGCTTCGAGGTGGGTTGCTCTCAAACGACAAAAGCCATACTTTCAATCTGAGCAGCCAACCGTTTATGGTTGTAGGGGGTGGGCTATTTATAGCCACTTGGCAACCCGACCTGATTTGTCCGAAATGACCCTGGGTCACTAAGGAACTGACACGTGTTCCAACGGTCAGATTTCAAACTCACATGGCAACTTTACTTGGGCTACAAGCAAAGCTGACTTGTCCGACTCTGGACAAGATTCGCTCTCATAGTCTTCACTCGAAGACATAGGTTTTTGGTTTAGGCATCACTTCAGTCATTCTGACTGGTTCTTTTGGACCCCACTTAACAGTACGGTGGTTCCTATGACTCAACACAAAAAAAAGAACTATGAAAGATCTAAGTCTTCGAGCTCCATAGGCTTCATATAGTGTCTTCTCTTGTCATAGTCTTCAATGTGAATATCTTCATATACCACCTTTGACTTCAATGTCTTCATACATTTTTAGGGGTCATCTCTGGTAGTAAAACCGAATCAATGAGGGACTTCTACCTGTGTTATCCTGCAATTCTCACAAACACATTAGTCCCTCAACTAGGTTTGTCGTCAATACTCCAAAACCAACTAGGGGTGGCACTAGATGCACTTACAATGTGGACAATGAATCCAAGTGGTTGAATTTCCAAAACTGTGTTGTAGTTAATATTCTGAAAGGTGAAGTGGACAAAGAGATGCTGTTGGGTCTTTTGACTGCTACTTTCTGTAAGACTAGATAGTGGCCTCGGCAAATTGGAGGCTTATCCAGCAAGACATTCCTGGTGAGGTTTCCTCCATGGAAGAAAGTTGAAGATCTTATAGAAATGCTTGCTTTTTGCCTGCCCCAGGATGTGTTTGTTACACTAACTAAGTGGAAAGGGGCGTGTGAACCTTTTGGGGAACTGTGACAGCCTGGATTTTTGCCCTTTTCTTTTTTCCTTTGATTTTCTTGGATTTCCTGTTTTGTTTTGCTTTTCCGTGGCTATGTGGTTCTGAAACTTGGGAAGATCATGTCTTCCTAAGTTTTATAGTGGCTTGTCACCCTCTTCATCATCCCAAGATCATGTCATTTCCATCCTTGACCTAACCCAAAATTCTTTTGTTGGGAATATTCCTTTTCTGATAAAGGAATAACCCTTAAAACCCTAGGTTGTGAAGAAACCTATATTTCTGGCACTCCTAAAATTCCCAAATAATTCTCATAAATTGTTTGCGTCCTATCTTTCTCAAACATGGCAAAATATTTCATTTCCATGTTAAAAAATAATCCTCCAATAATTCATTTCCTATTATGTCCTAAATGGCACATTGTGAAGCAAGTGCTATTTATCTTTTCCCAATTCCACCCACACTTCTTGGACAACTTTTCCTGTCCATATCATTGGCACATGCCAAAATTCAACTCAATTTGCCTAGTAAATATTCCTGAGCAATTTTTCAAATTTCTTGTCTGAGGGAAGTGATTGTAACGGAAGTACAAGCTAGACATATCCAAATGAGTTGAAATTTTGCAAGGACCTTTATATGATCAAATCATGACTCTCGACCAAATATGAGCTCATGTAAATCATCTATGTGAGCCGAGCTCCAAATCTTAGTTTCTGGTCAGATTTTCAGTTTGTGAAGCAACTATATTTTATATTGCTTCAATTGAGCTGAAACTTTACCAGGACATGCTTCTATCTATATAAACTCCCTCCACCAAGTTTTACCTCAATTGGTTAATCCAATTGCCCTGTTTAAATTTTCCAAGTTTCTGTCCAGAATGAAGCTTTGTGAAGCAAGTGCAACTCTGGTATTCCCAAATGGCATGAAACTTTTACAGAAGCTTCATATCATCATATAACCCCTCTCTGCCTAATTTCAGCTCATTAAAATCAAGTATGTGAGTGCATCATCCAAATCTCCAATTCTGGCTAGTATTGCACTTTCTACAGCAACCCTCATCTAAACTCCTCCTCTTAGTCTGATTTTTGGTGATAAGCATCACCTTTGTATGTTATCATCATAAGACAAACTAGTTACCACGTTACCAAGCTGGTTTAACCACAACAAGTTACAAACACCTTCTTACTAATTTCCTTTTGGAGCTAAGCCCAAAGCTCGTATTTGCCTATGGACCGGTTTATTTCTTCAGTTGGACTAAGGGAACCAAGTTAAATCTACTGGACATGGTTGGCCACGCCAAAGAGCGCCGCTTGCGCCAGTGCGCGTGGTGATCACGCTTGCGTCATGGCTACAGGCGTGCTCTGGCTTGTTTCGGCCAGTATGCTCGTCTCCTCCCTCCTCGTATCGACCTCAAACCTTGTCCACGAGCTCGCCCATGCTCGACTGCGTCGCCCTGCATCGCTGCATCGTCTTGGTTCTCCGTTAATGCGCCGCTAGAACAGTGCCCGTGCCATGCCCTGCCCCTGACCTCCATTAGAGCACTGCTCAAGCTCGCTTGTGAGCTCTAGAGCCTTCCCCTCGGCTATATAAGGAGTGCCCGAGTCCCTCCGCACCTCACCAGCCTCTCCCCAAGCCTCCTCACCCACCAGAGTCCTCGGCCCTCTCCTCTTTTCGCCACAGTTCGCCTCGGCCGCCGCGGTTCCTCCTTGGTCCCGGCTAGCTGGAGCCTCATCCTCTCCTCCGTTGTTGTCCACGAGCTTCCTCGAATCATTGCGCATCGCCCCAACCCCTTTCCCCTTGCCTAAGAGCCCCGGGGCCGCGTCTCCCAAGTCCGGCCGCCGCCTCCACCGTTCGGCCATCTCGTCGTCCCGGCCATCCGGTGCTCCTCTCTCCCTCCTGTCGCCACCATAGTCTACCCCTCGTCCCCGCGAGTCTCCCCGCCCACTCTCCCTAGCCTCCTCGTCGCCGGAGTGCTCCCCCTCCAAGTAAAAGGCCGCCGGAGCCCGTTCTCGTTCCTCCATTACCACGGTCGCTCCGCTCCTACCCGACGCCCCCTCTGCGTGGGGATGGGTGTGGCGCGGTCCCACGATCCCGCCGGTGGTCGCCGCACGGCCTGAGGTGGCCTGAGCCGGCCGCCACGTCGCCGGCAGCGCGGCCCCTCCCCAGCATCTTCTGTCCTGCACGGGGGAGCAGCGGGAGGAAGAAGACAAGCGTGGCTCGGCCCCTCCCCTGCGCACGGGACCCCCTCGTCAGCCACCCTGAAGCCGGCCCCGCTTCTGCCATGTCACGTAAGTGACAACGTATTTACCAAGAAATGTGTTTCCATATATTGAAGGCGTATTCCCATCTTCAGGAAAACATATTTTCCTCCACTGCGGCACATAAGGCATTTTCTCCTTTCTGAAATCGTATTTCTGCTTTTGCGCCTCTGCCTTATCCACTCAGGGACCCGTTGGTGATAAAATTTTCACAGATTGGTCCTTCTTCTTCCACACCTCATAACTCCGCAACCGTAACTCCGATTGAGGTGAAACCAACGCTCACTTCTTCGTATCATCGAGCTCTATCTTTTGGTAACATTTTCACTAGGTGCTTTCATAGTGAAAATGACCATTTTGCCCTTGCCTCTAATCAGCCCCCTCCAAGAACGTATCGTCCAACGTTTCGTTCCGCGGCTTCACCGCACTTCTTCCTGGAGTCTCCGTCACACTAGGCAAGCCACAATACCCACTTGCATGATAGTCATGCAGTAGCCATGGTTTTCAACTTGAATATTTGTTAAATGCTTGCTTGCTTAAAAGATGGTTATAGTTGTTTCGGTAATGCTTATGCATTCATGCTTACTTTCTTGCTATGTTATTATGCAACTGGTTGTCATGCCCTACTAGTTGTTAGTATTCCTTTCATATGCTTATGCTTGCTAGTAGTACATGCTGATGTTGGTAATGGTTTTCGGTGCATGACTGTCGTCTGCCCCGAGTACTGTTGTTATGCATGTTCCATTTCATCCAGTTGGTTAAATGCTTGCATGATGGCATTGTTGATATGTTATTGCATGATCTTTATTGTTGATGCTAGTGGTCATGTTATGCTATGAGTAGTGTTGTATTGGTAATATGCATGCTCTTCATTATGCCATGCTCAGTTGGATATGATTCATTGTTGATATGGTGGCTAGTTATGTTACACCCGTGCTTATGTTGATACCATGTTCATGCATTGTAATTGTATCATGTTATTTTATCATTGCTCAACATATTTGCATTCAAGTTTAACCGGATTAAATTGAATTTGAACACCTGTTGGCTGAGTCATGGTGCCACCATATCGAACTGACCAGTGCAACCACACTTACCTTTATGGGAAGGTCCTAACTGGGTCTATTTGTCGTGCCTCTCGCCGGTGCCTCCAACTAGGGAAGGTTATGGGCGTGCGGTACCCTAGCCCGGTAAGCAGACATAACCTTGTGTGCCTGTTGTTGTTATTATTATGGATCCGGTCCCCGTGAGGGACGTTTCGCCACGACGGTGGTCGTTGTGTCTTTGGTAGACACGGGGCCACCCAGGACTAGCCTAGTTGGGAGTGGGTCGGAGTGGCCGGGAGAGTGTCATGGCAATAGATCGGTTTTGTCGGAACGCCGTTGGTCCACCTGAATGGGAGTTCGAGGCCATGGGTTCCGTAGTGTGGGTACAGTGTGCTAACCTCTACAGAGTGTATATTAAATCTATCGATAGCCGTGCCCGCGGATAAGGGCCCAGTTCGTGTCGGTCACACTGTGAGTCAATACTCAATAGTAATAATAACAGTGTGCTAGATAACAACCCCGGTTCGAGGATGAGATAAGTTGGTTGTGATCGCCGGAAGGATCACTATTTGAGACCAAGTGTTGGTCATGGTTGTGATCGCCGGAATGATCACCGTGGTATCGAGAATACCGAGTTGTTGGATATTTGTGATGTTGTGCGAGAATCGTGGGTAAAGATAAAGCTCCTTGTGGTCATTTGATGATCACTAGGTATTGTTTATACCAAGCTTGATTTGATCCTGAGATGATCGTGTAATGTCCGAAGTTGGTGAATGATGCATATGATGGTTACGAGGTAACCCGAGCAGAATAAATGGTGCATGTAGTGTCATCATGTTGCTGTTGAAGAATGTAGTAATTTCAAAAAATTTCCTACGCACACGCAAGATCATGTGATGCATAGCAACGAGAGGGGAGAGTGTGATCTACGTACCCTTGTAGACCGACAGCGGAAGCGTTAGCACAACGCGGTTGATGTAGTCGTACGTCTTCACGGCCCGACCGATCAAGCACCGAAACTACGGCACCTCCGATTTTTAGCACACGTTCAGCTCGATGACGATCCCCGGACTCCGATCTAGCAAAGTGTCGGGGAAGAGTTCCGTCAGCACGACGGCGTGGTGACGATCTTGATGTACTACTGCTGTAGGGCTTCGCCTAAGCACCGCTATAATATGATCGAGGTGGAATATGGTGGCAGGGGGCACCGCACACGGCTAAGGAACGATCTCAAGGATCAACTTGTGTCTTTGGGGTGCCCCTTGCCTCAGTATATAAAGGATGGAGGAGGAGGAGGCCGGCCAAGGTTGGTGCGGCTAGGATGTGGAGTCGTACTAGGACTCCAAGTCCTAGTAGGAGTCCACCAAGAGGGGAGGAAGGGAGAAGGAAGTGGAGGAGAGGGAGAGGTGGCCGACCCCCTTTTCCCTAGTCCAATTCGGACCAGAGGGGAGGGGGGGCGCAGCAGCCCCTTGGCCCTTTCTTCTCTTCCCACTAAAGCCCATCAAGTCCCATTGCTTCTCCCGTAACTACCCGGTACTCCGAAAAATACCCGAATCACTCGGAACCTTTCTGATGTCCGAATATAGTCGTCCAATATATCAATCTTTACGTCTCGACCATTTCGAGACTCCTCGTCATGTGCCCGATCTCATCTGGGACTCCGAACTCCTTCGGTACATCAAAACTCATAAACTCATAATATAACTGTCATCGAAACCTTAAGCGTGCGGACCCTACGGGTTCGAGAACTATGTAGACATGACTGAGACACGTCTCTGGTCAATAACCAATAGCGGGACCTGGATGCCCATATTGGCTCCTACATATTCTACGAAGATCTTTATCGGTCAGACCGCATAACAACATACGTTGTTCCCTTTGTCATTGGTATGTTACTTGCCCGAGATTCGATCATCGGTATCCAATACCTAGTTCAATCTCGTTACCGGCAAGTCTCTTTACTCGTTCCGTAATACATCATCTCACAACTAACTTGTTAGTTGTAATGCTTGCAAGGCTTATGTGATGTGCATTACCGAGAGGGCCCAGAGATACCTCTCCGACAATCGGAGTGACAAAACCTAATCTCGAAATACGCCAACCCAACATGTACCTTTGGAGACACCTGTAGTACTCCTTTATAATCACCCAGTTGCGTTGTGACGTTTGGTAGCACCCAAAGTGTTCCTCCGATAAACGGGAGTTGCATAATCTCATAGTTATAGGAACATGTATAAGTCATGAAGAAAGCAATAGCAACATACTAAACGATCGGGTGCTAAGCTAATGGAATGGGTCATGTCAATCAGATCATTCACTTAATGATGTGATCCCGTTAATCAAATAACAACTCCTTGTTTATGGTTAGGAAACATAACCATCTTTGATTAACGAGCTAGTCAAGTAGAGGCATACTAGTGACACTCTGTTTGTCTATGTATTCACACATGTATTATGTTTCCGGTTAATACAATTCTAGCATGAATAATAAACATTTATCATGATATAAGGAAATAAATAATAACTTTATTATTGCCTCTAGGGCATATTTCCTTCAGTCTCCCACTTGCACTAGAGTCAATAATCTAGTTCACATCGCCATGTGATTCAACACTAAGAGTTCACATCACCATGTGATTAACACCCATAGTTCACATCGTCATGTGACCTATACCCAAAGGGTTTACTAGAGTCAATAATCTAGTTCACATCATTTATGTGATTAACACCCAAAGAGTACTAAGGTGTGATCATGTTTTGCTTGTGAGATAATTTTAGTCAATGGGTCTGTCACATTCAGATCCGTAAGTATTTTGCGAATTTCTATGTCAACAATGCTCTACACGGAGCTACTCTAGATTATTGCTCCCACTTTCAATATGTATCTAGATCGAGACTTAGAGTCATCCAGATCTGTGTCAAAACTTGCATCGACGTAACTTTTTACGATGAACCTTTTGTCACCTCCATAATCGAGAAATATTTCCTTATTCCACTAAGGATAATTTTGACCAATGTCCAGTGATCTACTCTTAGATCACTATTGTACTCCCTTGCTTAACACAGTGTAGGGTATACAATAGATCTGGTACACATCATGGCATACTTTATAGAACCTATGGCTGAGGCATAGGGAATGACTTTCATTCTCTTTCTATCTTCTGCCATGGTCGGGCTTTGAATCTTACTCAACTTCATACCTTGTAACACAGCAAGAAACCTTTTCTTTGACTGTTCCATTTTGAACTACTTCCAAATCTTGTCAAGGTATGTACTCATTGAAAAAACTTATCAAGTGTCTTGATCTATCTCTATAGATCTTGATACTCAATATGTAAGCAGCTTCACCGAGGTCTTTCTTTGAAAAACTCCTTTCAAACACTCCTTTATGCTTTGCAGAATAATTCTACATTATTTCCGATCAACAATATGTCATTCACATATACTTATCAGAAATGTTGTAGTGCTCCCACTCACTTTCTTGTAAATACAGGCTTCACCGCAAGTCTGTATAAAACTATATGCTTTGATCAACTTATCAAAGCGTATATTCCAACTCCGAGATTCTTGCACCAGTCCATAGATGAATCGCTGGAGCTTGCATATTTAGTTAACACCTTTAGGATCGACAAAACCTTCTAGTTGCATCGCATACAACTCTTCTTTAGTAAATCCATTAAGGAATGCAGTTTTGTTTATCCATTTGCCAGATTTCATAAGATGCGGCAATTGCTAACATGATTCGGACAGACTTAAGCATAGATACGAGTGAGAAAATCTCATCGTAGTCAACACCTTGAACTTGTCGAAAACCTTTTGCGACAATTCTAGCTTTGTAGATAGTAACACTACTATCAGCGCCCGTCTTCCTCTTGAAGATCCATTTATTTTCTATGGCTTGCCGATCATCGGGCAAGTCAACCAAAGTCCATACTTTGTTCTCATACATGGATCATATCTCAGATTTCATGGCCTCAAACCATTTCGCTGAATCTGGGCTCATCATCGCTTCCTCATAGTTCGCAAGTTCTTCATGGTCTAGTAACATGACTTCCAGAACAGGATTACCGTACCACTCTGGTGCGGATCTCACTCTGGTTTACCTACGAGATTTGGTAGTAACTTGATCTGAAGTTACATGATCATTATCATTAGCTTCCTCACTAATTGGTGTAGTAGTCACAAGAACAGATTTCTGTGATGAACTACTTTCCAATAAGGGAGAAGGTACAATTACCTTATCAAGTTTTCTACTTTCCTCCCACTCACTTCTTTCGAGAGAAACTCCTTCTCTGGAAAGGATCCATTCTTGGCAACGAATTTGCCTTCGGATCTGTGATAGAAGGTGTACCCAACAGTTTCCTTTGGGTATCCTATGAAGACATATTTCTCCGATTTGGTTTTGAGCTTATCAGGAT
This sequence comes from Triticum aestivum, assembly GCF_018294505.1. Taxonomy (NCBI): domain Eukaryota; kingdom Viridiplantae; phylum Streptophyta; class Magnoliopsida; order Poales; family Poaceae; genus Triticum; species Triticum aestivum. The sequence continues at coordinate 97,899,079 of NC_057803.1, forward strand.
GAAACCTTTTCATATAAGCATCACAATCCCAAACTTTAAGAAACGACAACTTTGGTTTCTTGCCAAACCACTGTTCAGATTGTGTCGTCTCAACGGACTTAGATGGTGCCCTTTTAAACGTGAATGCATCTGTCTTTAATGCATAACCCCAAAACGATAGTGGTAGATCGAAAAGAGACATCATAGATCGCACCATATCTAATAAAGTACGGTTATAATGTTCGGACACGCCATTATGCTGTGGTGTTCCAGGTGGCGTGAGTAGTAAAACTATTTCACATTGTTTTAACTGAAGGCCAAACTCGTAACTCAAATATTTTACCTCTGCGATCATATCGTAGGAACTTTTATTTTCTTGTTACGATGATTCTCCACTTCACTCTGAAATTCTTTGAACTTTTCAAATATTTCAGACTTGTGTTTCATTAAGTAGATATACCCATATCTGCTCAAATCATCTGTGAAGGTCAGAAAATAATGATACCCGCCGCGAGCCTTAACACTCATCGGATCTCATACATCAGTATGTATTATTTCCAATAAGTCAGTTGCTCGCTCCATATTTCCAGAGAACGGCGTTTTAGTCATTTTGCCCATGAGGCATGGTTCACAAGCATCAACTGATTCATAATCAAGTGATTCCAAAAACCCATTAGCATGGAGTTTCTTCATGCGCTTTACACCAATATGACTTAAACGGCAGTGCCACAAATAAGTTGCACTATCATTATTAACTTTGCATCTTTTGGTTTCAATATTATGATTATGTGTATCACTACGATCGAGATCCAACGAACTATTTTCATTCGGTGTGTAACCATATAAGGTTTTATTCATGTAAACAGAACAACAATTTATTCTCTTACTTAAATGAATAACCGTATTACAATAAACATGATCAAATCATATTCATGCTCAACGCAAACACCAAATAACACTTATTCAGGTTCAACACTAATCCCGAAAGTATAGGGAGTGTGCGATGATGATCATATCAATCTTGGAACCACTTCCAACACACATCGTCACTTCACCCTTAACTAGTCTCTGTTTATTCTGCAACTCCCGTTTCGAGTTACTAATCTTAGCAACTAAACCAGTATCAAATACTGAGGGGTTTCTATAAACACTAGTAAAGTACACATCAATAACATGTATATCAAATATACTTTTGTTGACTTTGCCATCCTTCTTATCCGCCAAATACTTGGGGCAGTTCCGCTTCCAGTGACCAGTCCCTTTGCAGTAGAAGCACTTAGTCTCAGGCCTAGAACCAGACCTGGGCTTCTTCACTTGAGCAGCAACTTGCTTGCCATTCTTCTTGAAGTTCCCCTTCTTCCCTTTGCCCTTTTCTTGAAACTAGTGATCTTGTCAACCATCAACACTTGATGCTCTTTCTTGATTTCTACCTTCATCGATTTCATCATCATGAAAAGCTCGGGATTCGTTTTTGTCATCCCTTGCATACTATAGTTCATCACGAAGTTCTACTAACTTGGTGATGGTGACTAGAGAATTCTGTCAATCACTATCTTATCTGGAAGATTAACTCCCACTTGATTCAAGCGATTGTAGTACCCAGACAATCTGAGCACATGCTCACTAGTTGAGCGATTCTCCTCCATCTTTTAGCTATAGAACTTGTTGGAGACTTCATATCTCTCAACTCGGGTATTTGCTTGAAATATTAACTTCAACTCCTGGAACATCTCATATGGTCCATGACGTTCAAAACGTCTTTGAAGTCCCGATTCTAAGCCGTTAAGCATGGTGCACTAAACTATCAAGTAGTCATCATATTTAGCTAGCCAAACGTTCATGACGTCAGCATCTGCTCCTGCAATAGGTCTATCACCTAGCGGTGCATCAAGGACATAATTCCTCTGTGCAATAATGAGGATAAACCTCAGATCACGGATCCAATCCGCATCATTGCTACTAACATCTTTCAACACAATTTTTCTCTAGGAACATATCAAAATAAACATATGAAAGCAACAACGCGAGCTATTGATCTACAACATAATTTGCAAAATACTACCAGGACTAAGTTCATGATAAATTTAAGTTTAATTAATCATATTACTTAAGAACTCCCACTTAGATAGACATCCCTCTAATCCTCTAAGTGATCACGTGATCCAAATCAACTAAACCATGTCCGATCATCACGTGAGATGGAGCAGTTTCATTGGTGAACATCACTATGTTGATCATATCTACTATATGATTCATGCTCGACCTTTCGGTCTCCATGTTCCGAGGCCATATCTGTATATGCTTGGCTCGTCAAGTATAACCTGAGTATTCCGCGTGTGCAACTGTTTTGCACCCGTTGTATTTGAACGTAGAGCCTATCACACCCGATCATCACGTGGTGTCTCAGCACGAAGAACTTTCGCAACGGTGCATACTCAGGGAGAACACTTCTTGATAATTAGTGAGAGATCATCTTAAAATGCTACCGTCAAACTAAGCAAAAATAAGATGTATAAAAGATAAACATCATATGCAATCAAAATATGTGACATGATATGGCCATCATCATCTTGCTTCTTTGATCTCCATCTCCAAAGTACTGTCATGATCTATATCGTCACCAGCATGACACCATGATCTCCATCATCTTGATCTATATCAATGTGTCATCACGTGGTCGTCTCGCCAACAATTGCTCTTGCAACTATTGCTATCGCATAGCGATAAAGAAAAGCAATTATTGGACGCTTGCATCTTATGCAATAGAGAGACAACCATAAGGCTTTTGCCAGTTGCCGATAACTTCAACAAAACATGATCATCTCATACAACAACTTATATCTCATCACGTCTTGACCATATCACATCACAACATGCCCTGCAAAAACAAGTTAGACGTCCTCTACTTTGTTGTTGCATGTTTTACGTGGCTGCTATGGGCTTAAGTAAGAACCAATCTCACCTACGCATCAAAACCACAACGATAGTTTGTCAATTTGACTCCGTTTTAACCTTCGCAAGGACCGGGCGTAGCCACACTCGGTTCAACTAAAGTTGGAGAGACTGTCGCCCGCAAGCCACCTATGTGCAAAGCACGTCGGGGAAACCGGTCTCGCGTAAGCGTACGCGTAATGTCGGTCCGGGTCGTCTCGTCCAACAATACCGCCGAACCAAAGTATGACATGCTGGTAGGCAGTATGACTTATATCGCCCACAACTCACTTGTGTTCTACTCGTGCATATAACATCAACATATAAAACCTAGGCTCGGATACCACTGTTGGGGAACGTAGTAATTTCAAAAAAAATCCTATGCACACGCAAGATCATGTGATGCATAGCAATGAGAGGGGAGAGTGTGATCTACGTACCCTTGTAGACCGACAGCGGAAGCGTTAGCACAACGCGGTTGATGTAGTCGTACGTCTTCACGGCCCGACCGATCAAGCAATGAAACTACGGCACCTCCGAGTTTTAGCACACGTTCAACTCGATGACGATCCCCGGACTCCGATCCAGCAAAGTGTTGGGGAAGAGTTCCGTCAGCACGATGGCGTGGTGACGATCTTGATGTACTACTGCTGTAGGGCTTCGCCTAAGCACCGCTACAATATGATCGAGGTGGAATATGGTGGCAGGGGGCACCGCACACGGCTAAGGAACGATCTCAAGGATCAACTTGTGTCTTTGGGGTGCCCCTTGCCTCAGTATATAAAGGATGGAGGAGGAGGAGGCCGGCCAAGGTTGGTGCGGCCAGGATGTGGAGTCCTACTAGGACTCCAAGTCCTAGTAGGAGTCCACCAAGAGGGGAGGAAGGGAGAAGGAAGTGGAGGAGAGGGAGAGGTGGCCGGCCCCCTTTTCCCTAGTCCAATTCGGACCAGAGGGGAGGGGGGCGCAGCAGCCCCTTGGCCCTTTCTTCTCTTCCCACTAAAGCCCATCAAGGCCCATTGCTTCTCCCGTAACTACCCGGTAGTCCGAAAAATACCCGAATCACTCGGAACCTTTTCGATGTCCGAATATAGTCGTCCAATATATCAATCTTTACGTCTCAACCATTTCGAGACTCCTCGTCATGTCCCCGATCTCATCCGGGACTCCGAACTCCTTCGGTACATCAAAACTCATAAACTCATAATATAACTGTCATCGAAACCTTAAACGTGCGGACCCTACGGGTTCGAGAACAATGTAGACATGACCGAGACACGTCTCTGGTCAATAACCAATAGCGGGACCTGGATGCCCATGTTGGCTCCTACATATTCTACGAAGATCTTTATCTGTCAGACCGCATAACAACATACGTTGTTCCCTTTGTCATCGGTATGTTACTTGCCCGAGATTCGATCGTCGGTATCCAATACCTAGTTCAATCTCGTTACCGGCAAGTCTCTTTACTCGTTCCGTAATACATCATCTCACAACTAACTTGTTAGTTGTAATGCTTGCAAGGCTTATGTGATGTGCATTACCGAGAGGGCACAGAGATACCTCTCCGACAATCGGAGTGACAAAACCTAATCTTGAAATACGCCAACCCAACATGTACCTTTGGAGACACCTGTAGTACTCCTTTATAATCACCCAGTTACGTTGTGACGTTTGGTAGCACCCAAAGTGTTCCTCCGATAAACGGGAGTTGCATAATCTCATAGTTATAGGAACATGTATAAGTCATGAAGAAAGCAATAGAAACATACTAAACGATCGGGTGCTAAGCTAATGGAATGGGTCATGTCAATCAGATCATTCACTTAATGATGTGGTCCCGTTAATCAAATAACAACTCCTTGTTTATGGTTAGGAAACATAACCATCTTTGATTAACGAGCTAGTCAAGTAGAGGCATACTAGTGACACTCTGTTTGTCTATGTATTCACATGTTTCCGGTTAATACAATTCTAGCATGAATAATAAACATTTATCATGATATAAGGAAATAAATAATAACTTTATTATTGCCTCTAGGGCATATTTCCTTCAGTTGCATGCTAGTATCCTCAGATTTATATGTTCATGCCATGATCATATTGTTCTAGCGATATTATGTTCATGTTGTTTATGCCTTGTTATCCTGATGATCTCATGATAATTCCTGCTTAACCTATAATTGTCATGCCGTTGTTTGTCTTGAATGCTTCTGGTTATTGTGAGCTTGCAAGTACATTCAATGTACTGACCTGCGTGTCATGCCAGTTTGTAGGTCGTGCCTGGATTGCTTGCTTGTTTGGTGTTGTTCCTGTGTTCGCGAGCTAGGACAGACGTTCCAGCCAGAGTCCGTGCGGATTGGAGTCCATCATCGCCGTTCGTTGTTCCGCTGCCAGTAGTTGTTCCGCTGCTTCGAGTTGTTATGCTACTTGTACAGAGCAACCGTGGTTGGCGTAATGTCGCCGTGCCGATGTTATTCATTGTAATATCAGAACCCTTGTATTCATACCCGTGTTGTAATAGAGAGCTGGTTTGTTCTATACTAAGTAGTGCCGTATTCCAGAAGACTTCACCTTCATCTCTGGGCTGGAATATGGGGCATTCCGGTTTTCTCTGAGCCGGGGTGCCACAGGCTTGGTATTAGAGCAGGTCTGGCTGTAGAGCGTCCTAGTCCGCTGGAACATTAGAAAACGGTAGTATAGGGTTTGGTTGTTACCCTTGCTTGCTGCATTTGATTGTTGCATTTGTTTGCTGCATATAGTCATATTTCGGTTACCATTAACCCTTGTTTTATGCGTAGATGGCGGTCAACTTCCATGAGTTCAGTGCTCTTCCCTTAGCTCCCGGTGTTGTTCCTATTGAGTTCAGTCCCACTCCTGCACCTCTCAGCTTTGCCACCCTCCTTGCCGACATGTGGCATAGTATTTATTCCCTCGGAGATCCACCTCATTATCAAGTATTCCAGTTTTCTGCTGGAGGAAGAATTCAGGAATACGTTGCTCATGTTCATCTGTCAGCCCCGATTCCTGTTGGTAAGCGCACCTACAGTTTCCATGGTGGTTACGGTGCTACTCCTGAGCGTGCCATTCAGCTTGCTGCAATGGCAAGAGTCACCGGTCTTCGCCATCAAGAGAGCATGGTGCAAGAGAACCGTGCTTATCAATATTATCCCACCATCATCAAGAATCCTAGGCGAATCTAATTTCCATCCGTCAACCCTCAAGATGACCCGGCTATCCTCGCCATGTCTCGTTACATGACGGTCGAGTGTCTTCTTATTTCTGAGTTAGTCCGAGACGCCATTCGAGCCAGGAGATTGCTTGGTGTCGCTTTACCTTAGTCGCCACCAGCTTCTCCTACTCCTCCACCTCGTCCATCCGGAGTTTCAGAGTCAGCGGTTCCACTCGCTACTCCCTTAGCTTCCTCGTCAGTTTGCGAGCATTTGCTCAAGCGTAGGATGTAATCCTTTGTGTAGTGTTTGTGCATCTGCTGTAGCATCATGCTTGTGTGTGCCCGTGTGGAGCAGCTTTATAGCTTTTTTGTTGTGTGCTTTGTTGCAATAAATCGTTTTCTCGTGCTTCTTTGTTTTGAATCCTCGGTGTTACCCCCTTATGGAAATTACTCCTCGACCGACACCGGATCAGAAGAAGCTGTAAGCAGTACAAATATACAACAAATTCAGTTAAAAGCAATGAGATTTTCAGCCAACATCATTATATTGTAGACATCCGTCCGGATACAAATTGTATTTAGATCAGACTATCAGTGATGAGTACCTGTCAGAGATACACTTTATCGCATCAATGATTAAATCAGCAAGAAAACAAAATTAGGCCAACAGTGCATTTCAAGTCAAAGGTATGGGCTATGCACAATGAATTCAGTAAGGACAGTCAAACAATTCTTGTCATATAAGTAATCAGCTGTCGGACTGACAAAAAAAATATATGTCATTCCATTCACCAAGAAAATCAGTCCCGTCCTTCTCCACAATTTATTGGCGAAGTGTACAAAGATAAGTTTCCTAGTCTGCATCGGCAAGGTATGAATGGATTCCCATGCAAGATATTCAGTCTTCTCGATAAAATACTACAAAAACTTCTGGCATAAGGTACCGAGTCTTCCCTAGCAAAGTCTTTAAGTGGGGAAGCTTATGAGGTACGATACCCCGTTTTTCCTCAAGAAGATATCCATCGAAGGCTTGGAGCGCAAGCCACCCAGTCTTCCTCAGCACGATATCCCGATGGCTTCCAACACAATCTTCCCAATCTTCTTTTGTACGATGTTGGTACACGGCATTAAATTATGAATTGTCAGCATATGATAGTATTTCCAAGTGGCCGATCTGCGACAATTTGGTCTGAAACAAAAATCAGTCAGAACAAAGGTATGCCTCGAGAATCAGATATTTGTTCATTAAAGGAGTATGCTGCCACGTCGAGGCAAGTCTCTCGCACAAGGAAGAATTCACGGTACACATCCGACAACCTCACCGGTTATCCAAGAAACAAAAACCAGTGGGTGATGCCACAATCAACGAGTCTTGAAGGAAAGACAACATTGAGACAATAATCTTGGCAGTGATTATCAAGATCAATCCCGCATATCCAACCATATGATGTTATTAACCCTGTCACTGTCCGGCATAATCCCCAATAGTATTGAGATCTGTATAACCACACGTGAGCCAGATAAATATACTAAGGCTCAAAACAGGAACCAGACCAAGGTATGATTGCCAGATATTGTACGTAACAGTATTCAGGGCCGCAAAAATAATCAAGGATATATATAAGGCCCCGCTCTTTTAGTTGAGGATCCAGATGAAGAAAGTAATAATGAAAGAGCAAGACCAACAATACATGTATGTCGGTTATTATGTGAAAAATGTGGATGCCCAAGTCCGTCTTATTCCACAGCAAACCTAAGCAAAGATCCACCTAGGAGGTATACTCCATTGTGGTAAGGACCTCATAGCGAGGCAACCAGCTCAGTCCACAGTATGTCAGCATTGAATACCCAAGTCTGTCCGGTCAGACTCATGGACAACTCAATATATTGGCCTCAGCACCCGCGATGGAGCATCGCATAGACTGTTATTCCTAGGGAGATACTGGCAAAAATGAAGAATCAGTGTGAAAACATATACTTTGAGGATAACAACAACTAAAAGAATAGCCTGTGTGGATGGGATTCTTTGCCAAGATCACCGCCAGTCAAGTCTGCAAATCGTATCATCAGGAGATGGTGCATTTTTCTATCAAACACGACAAGCGACAGTCAAACCTTTGGTACAACTTGGATACTCAAGACTGTGAAGCCAATCAAGATAATTTAGAAACTCCTGTCAGATGTCAGAATCCGTTAGCAAAACAGGTATGATCCACATAACTGTTTTGGAACCAAAAGGCATGTCTATATTCGAGGGATCCGATGCCTGAATAGAAGAGATTCGTTGTTCCACAGGAAGATATGTTCCCCAACTCCATGGAATATTCTCGGTACACAATACGAGAATAGCATTTCCAGCAAGGATCAATATCAAGAATGACAAGTATGTCCATATAAATAATATTTTGGATGCCAGCTCAGTCAACAGATATGAAAGAAAATTTAAGTTAGTATAAACATGAACATATGAGGTACGTCCTGTCAGGATGTCAGATACGGCGAAGCAAACCACCCCAGATCAAGACAGTCGGTCAGATCCAATCCAGTGGAAATATTATGAATAAAAGAAACCTGAGTTGGAAACGGTTTCTTCAAGTCAGAAATATTACTTAACCCTGAGCAACCAAATCTTGAGGACGAGATTTATTTAAGGGGGGAAGGTTTGTAACAGCCTGGATTTTTGCCCTTTTCTTTTTTCCTTTGATTTTCTTGGATTTCCTGTTTTGTTTTGCTTTTCTGTGGCTATGTGGTTCTGAAACTTGGGAAGATCATGTCTTCCTAGGTTTTATAGTGGCTTGTCACCCTCTTCATCATCCCAAGATCATGTCATTTCCATCCTTGACCTAACCCAAAATTCTTTTGTTGGGAATATTCCTTTTCTGATAAAGGAATAACCCTTAAAACCCTAGGTCGTGAAGAAACCTATATTTCTGGCACTCCTAAAATTCCCAAATAATTCTCATAAATTATTTGGGTCCTATCTTGCTCAAATATGGCAAAATATTTCATTACCATGTCCAAAAATAATCCTGCAATAATTCATTTCCTATTATGTCCTAAATGGCACATCGTGAAGCAAGTGCTATTTATCTTTTCCCAATTCCACCCACACTTCTTGGACAACTTTTCCTGTGCATATCATTGGCACATGCCAAAATGTAATTCAATTTGCCTAGTAAATATTCCTGAGCAATTTTTCAAAGTTCTTGTCCGAGGGAAGTGATTGTGACGGAAGTACAAGCTAGACATATCCAAATGATTTGAAATTTTGCAAGGACCTTTATATGATCAAACCATTACTCTCCACCAAATATGAGCTCATGTAACTCATCTATGTGAGCCCAGCTCCAAATCTTAGTTTCTGGTCAGATTTTCAGTTTGTGAAGCAACTATATTTTATATTGCTTCAATTGAGAGGAAACTTTACCACGACATGCTTCTATCTGTATCAACTCCCTCCACCAAGTTTTACCTCAATTGGTTAATCCAATTGCCATGTGTAATTTTTCCAAGTTTCTGTCCAGAATGAAGCTTTGTCAAGCAAGTGCCACTTTGGTACTTCCAAATGGCATGAAACTTTTACAGAAGCTTCATATCATCATATAACCCCTCTCTGCCTAATTTCAGCTCATTAAAATCAAGTATGTGAGTGCATCATCCAAATCTCCAATTCTGGCTAGTATTGCACTTTCTACAGCAACCCTCATCTAAACTCCTCCTCTTAGTCTGATTTTTGGTGATAAGCATCACCTTTGTATGTTATCATCATCAGACAAACTAGTTACCACGTTACCAAGCTGGTTTAACCACAACAAGTTACAAACACCTTCTTACTAATTTCCTTTTGGAGCTAAGTGCAAATCTCTTCTTTGCCCCTGGACTGGTTTATTTCTTCAGTTGTACTAAGGGCACCAAGGTTAATCTACTGGACATGGTTGGCCACGCCAAAGAGCGCCGCTTGCGCCAGTGCGCGTGGTGATCACGCTTGCGTCATGGCTGCATGCGTGCTCTGGCTTGTTTCGGCCACTATGCTCGTCTCCTCCCTCCTCGTCTCGACCTCAAACCTTGTCCACGAGCTCGCCCGTGCTCGACTGCGTCGCCCTGCATCGCTGCCTCATCGTGGTTCGCTGTTAATGCGCCGCTAGAATAGTGCCCGTGCCATGCCCTGCCCCTGACCTCCATTAGAGCAGTGCTCAAGCTTGCTTGTGAGCTCCAGAGCCTTCCCCTAGGCTATATAAGGAGTGCCCGAGTCCCTCCGCACCTCACCAGCCTCTCCCCAAGCCTCCTCGCCCACCAGAGTCCTCGGCCCTCTCCTCTTTTCGCCGGAGTTCGCCTCGGGCGCCGCGGTTCCTCCTTGGTCCCAGCTAGCTCGAGCCTCATCCTCTCCTCCGGTGTTGTCCACTAGCTTCCCCGCATCCTTGCACATCGCTCGCCGAAGAGCCCCGGGGCCGCGTCTCCCAAGTCCGGCCGTCGCCTCCACCATTCAGCCATCTCGTCGTCCCGGCCATCCGGTGCTCCTCTCTCCCTCCCGTCGCCACCATAGTCTCCCCCTCGTCCACGCGAGTCGCCCCGCCCACTCTCCCTAGCCTCCTTGTCGCTGGAGTGCTCCCCCTCCAAGTAAAAGGCCGCCGGAGCCCGTTCCCGTTCCTTCATTACCACGGTCTCTCCGCTCCTCGCCGACGCCCCTCTGCCTGGAGATGGGTGTGGCGCGGTCCCACGATCCCACTGGTGGTCGTCGCACGGCCTGAGGTGGCCTGAGCCGGCTACCACGTCGCCGGCAGCGCGACCCCTCCCCTGCATCTTCTGTCTCGCACGGGGGAGCAGCGGGAGGAAGAAGACGAGCGTGGCTCGGCCCCTCCCCTGCGTGCGGGACCCCCTCGTCAACCACCCTGAAGCCGGCCCCGCCTCTGCCACGTCACGTAAGTGACAACATATTTTCCAAGAAATATGTTTCTTTATTTTAAAGGCGTATTTCCATCTTCTTTTGCTCAAAATATGTTTTCTCTTCAGGAAAACGCATTTTCCTCTACTGCGGCCCAGAAGGCGTTTTCTCCTTTCTGAAAGCGTATTTCTGATTTTGCACCTCTGCCTTATCCACTCAGGGACCCGTTGGTGATAAAATTTTCACAGATTGGTCCTTCTTCTTCCACACCTCATAACTCCGCAACCGTAACTCCAATTGAGGTGAAACCAACGCTCACTTCTTCGTATCGTTGAGCTCTATCTTTTTGTAACATTTTCACTAGGTGCTTTCATAGTGAAAATGACCATTTTGCCCTTGCCTCTAATCAGCCCCCTCTGAGAACGTACCGTCCGACGTTTCGTTCTGTGGCTTCACCGCACTTCTTCCTGGAGTCTCCGTCACCCCAGGCAAGCCACAATACCTACTTGCATGATAGTCATGCAGTAGCCATGGTTTTCAACTTGAATATTTATTAAATGCTTGCTTGCTTAAAAGATGGTTATATTTGTTTCGGTAATGCTTATGGATTCATGCTTACTTTCTTGCTATGTTGTTATGCACCTAGTTGTCATGCCCTGCTAGTTGTTAGTATTCCTTTCATATGCTTATTCTTGCTAGTAGTACATGCTGATGTTGGTAATGGTTTTCGGTGCATGACTGTCGTCTGCCCCGAGTACTGTTGTTATGCACGTTCCATTTCGTCCAGTTGGTTAAATGCTTGCATGATGGCATTGTTGATATGTTATTGCATGATCTTTATTGTTGATGCTAGTGGTCATGTTATGCTATGAGTAGTGTTGTACTGGTAATATGCATGCTCTTCATTATGCCATGCTTAGTTGGATATGATTCATTGTTGATATGGTGGCTAGTTATGTTGCACCCGTGCTTATGTTGATACCATGTTCATGCATTGTAATTGTATCATGTTATTTTATCATGGCTCAACATATTTGCATTCAAGTTTAACCAGATTAAATTGAACTTGAACACCTGTTGGCTGAGTCATGGTGCCACCATATCGAACTGACCAGTGCAACCACGCTTACCTTTATGGGAAGGTCCTAACTGGGTCTATTTGTCGTGCCTCTCGCCGATGCCTCCAACTAGGGAAGGTTATGGGCGTGCGGTACCCTGGCCCAGTAAGCAGACATAACCTTGTGTGCCTGTTGTTGTTATTATTATGGATCCGGTCCCCGTGAGGGACGTTTCACCACGACGGTGGTCGTTATGTCTTTGGTAGACATGGGGCCACCCAGGACTAGCCTAGTTGGGAGTGGGTCAGAGTGGCCGGGAGAGTGTCATGGCAATAGATCGGTTTTGTCGGAACGCCGTTGGTCCACCCGAATGGGAGTTCGAGGCCATGGGTTCCGTAGTGTGGGTACAGTGTACTAACCTCTGCAGAGTGTATATTAAATCTATCGATAGCCGCGCCCGCGGATAAGGGCCCAGTTCGTGTCAGTCACACTGTGAGTCAACAATAATAATAACAATGTGCTAGATAACATCTCCGGTTCGAGGATGAGATAAGTTGGTTGTGATCGCCGGAAGGATCACTGTTTGAGACCAAGTGTTGGTCCTGGTTGTGATCGCCGGAATGATAACCGTGGTATCGAGAATATCGAGTTGTTGGATATTCGTGATGTTGTGCGAGAATCATGGGTAAAGATCAAGCTCTGTGTGGTCATTTGATGATTACTACGGTATTGTTTATACCAAGCTTGATTTGATCCTGAGATGATCGTGTAATGTCCGAAGTTGGTGAATGATGCATGTGATGGTTACGAGGTAACCCGAGCAGAATAAATGGTGCATGTAGTGTCATCATGTTGCATGCTAGTATCCTCAGATTTATATGTTCATGCCATGATCATATTGTTCTAGCGATATTATGTTCATGTTGTTTATGCCTTGTTGTCCTGATGATCTCATGATAATTCCTGCTTAACCTGTAATTGCCATGTTGTTGTTTGTCTTGAATGCTTCTGGTTATTGTGAGCTTGCAAGTACATTCAATGTACTGACCTGGCGTGTCATGCCAGTTTGCAGGTCGTGCCTGGATTGCTTGCTTCTTTGGTGTTGTTCTTGTGTTCGCGAGCTAGGACAAATGTTCCAGACAGAGTCCCTGCGGATTGGAGTCCATCATCGCTGTTCGTTGTTCCGCTGCTTCGAGTTGTTATGCTACTTGTATAGAGCAACCATGGTGGGCGTAATGTAGCCGTGCCGATGTTATTCATTGTAATATCGGAACCCTTGTATTCATACCCGTGTTGTAATAGAGAGTTGGTTTGTTCTATACTAAGCAGTGTCGTATATCAGAAGACTTCAACTTGATCTCTGGGCTAGAATACGGGGCATTCCGGTTTTCTCTGAGCCGGGGTGCCACAGGAACTCATTGAGGCTTGGGTACTAATTGAAGGAATCCCTCCTAAGTGGTGCCCAGATTGCCTCTTTGTTTGATGTGCTTACTGATGTGGACTGGAACGGTATGTTTAGGACTTTCTTTAAGAATGTCAGAATCAAAATTGCCTGTAGGGATCCTACTAAAAATCCTTTTGAGAGATTAATTGAGATGAAGAAGAAGTTGTTTCTACCGGGCTTCACTGTAGAAGGTTTTGAGCAAGTGGGTGGTGTTGACTCTGTCATTGATATTGAGGATGATGAAGATATAGAGGGAGAAGGTGCAGCTAAGGGACAGGAAGATGATGGTGGGAATGCTCAGAAAGATGGCCTGTCTAAAGACTTGCTAAATAGTGAGGAGGCGATTGATGAACTTAATAAGGCCAATTTAGCTAAAGAAGATAAGAACAAATGGAAGGAGAGGACCCAGTCTGATGTGTTTTGCTCTAATTCTGATCATGAAACCTTTATCATGGAATGTGATGTTGCTTATAAGAAATAACATCCTGCATCTGAGAAAGGAGTTGACTCAAAAGATGTATATCCTTCTGAACTTTTAAGCTTCACTCCAACAAAACCCTCTGTGGGGAGTGCTGAGGGAACAACCAAATCAGGTGGAAAACTTGGAAATATGGAGTATTGTGAGAGTATTCTTAGATCAGTAGACTTTTCTGAGTCTAATGAAGAAGAACCTAATGGAGATGAATTGGGGACTCTTCCCCTTGAAGCTGTACAGTCCATGCAAAACGTCTCTTTGAAGAGATCACTTCTGGAGACCCTTGATCAAGCTTAGGATCAGGGGTTGGTTGCTAGAAAAACCAAATGGGGACCTGTTCTAGTGCAGAAACCTGCTACTAGGGAACATGGTAATGTGAATATCATGGAAAAAGCTGTTGCTTACAAGAGGAAGAAGAATATGGAAATCCCTAAAACCTTCAAAGGTAAATCCTTCACTAACACTAATCATACCACTTTATTTGACCAAATGAGTAAAACTGATATATGCATTGGGGGTAGTGATACTAATAGACATAAAATCATTGATGACTTGATTGCTGGAGAGAAAGAGATATGCTTGGCTTTTGCCAATAACAATCCTGAAATTGTTCTTCTTGATAATCTTGAATTAAACCATGATGATTTGATTGGGACTCCATTGGATGGTTTCTCTCTCAAGCAGTGGGCACTGCTGATGCCTTGAGGAGAACCCCTAATGTCCTAACCAAAGTTAAGCCTGGTGGTCTGTCACACCCCTTCAAAGTTGCTTAATGATAGGTCCTATTTGGGATATTAGAGGTCTTGGTCAATCTGGGAAAGTTTAGTGCCTTTGTGATACTATTGCTCGATCTAATCCTGATTTCATTGGGTTTCAAGAGACTAAGAGAGAGATTATTTCTGAGGGTTTCCTCAAAGCTATTGATAGGGCTGATATTTTGATTGGCATTATTTACCTGCTGTTAATACTGCTGGAGGGATCCTGTTGGGTCTTGGGAAAAGTTTATTTGAAGTCATTGGTTTTGTTAATCATGATTTTTCCTAAAGCTACTGTTAAGAACAAGGGAGATGGTTTTGTTTGGCACTTGGTGATAGTGTATGGCTCTTCAACCTGGTTAGGAATGAGAGTGAAAAGATTAGTGGGTTAGTTAATCAGCATACCATCTTTTTATTCAATGACTGGATCAACAAATGGGGACTGCTAGAGATTTCTATCTCTAATAGGGGTTATACTTGGTCCAATAATCAAGATAATCCTATTTTTGCTGTGTTGGACAGAGTTTTTACCTCTGTGGACTGGGATTCTCACTTCCCGATGTCTTCTCTAACTGCCCTCCCCAGAGTGGGGAGTGATCACACTCCTTTAGTATTAGACACCGGAGCAAGAAAGTTGTCTAAGCCTAAGATGTTTAGATTTGAGAAATGGTGGCCGTTACAACCTGGCTTCCATCAAATGGTTCGTGAAGCCTGGTCGGCTGCTTCTTCCTCTGTCTCCTTTGTGGATAATTGGTTATCCAAAACCAGAATGCTTAGGAAGAAGATGAAAGGCTGGGCCATTAATATTGAGGCCGCATTAAGAAAAAAGAAAAAGGCCCTCCTTATGGAGTTTGACTTGCTAGACGTTCTATCTGAATCCCAGCAGTTATCTGTTGCTGATTATGATAGGATGAAAGTTGTTAAAAAAGAACTGGATGAGATTTGGAAAAAAGAGGAAACAACCTTCCGGCAGAAATCCAGAGACAGAAAAATTCTTGAAGGGGATCGTAACAATGCTTATTTCCAAGCCCTAGCAAACCATACGCATAGGAAGAACC
Source organism: Triticum aestivum (assembly GCF_018294505.1). Classification (NCBI taxonomy): domain Eukaryota; kingdom Viridiplantae; phylum Streptophyta; class Magnoliopsida; order Poales; family Poaceae; genus Triticum; species Triticum aestivum. The sequence continues at coordinate 97,914,830 of NC_057803.1, forward strand.
ATCTTTCTGAATTAGTGGGTCCTTCTGGACCTATGACATCCACTAAGGATATGCTGGAGGTAGCTACTAACTTTTATAAAGACTTATTTGCCTATGAACCTAAACCAGGTCTACACCTAGGGGTTGGTTTCTGGTCTGAGACAGAAATGATTAGTGATGAAGAGTGGAGTGACTTAGAGAGATCCTTTTCTGAGGAGGAGACTAAAGAAGCAATCATGAGCTCCTACGCCAGTGGGGCTCTTGGCCCTGATGGGCTGTCTTTCCTTCTTTATCAAATTTTTTGGGATCTGATCAAAGATGACTTTATGTGGATGGTCAGGGATTTTTAAAAAGGGGATTTGGACATTTATAAGATTAACTATGCCATCATCACCCTTATCCCTAAAATTCCCCAGGCCAGAGAAATGAAAAACTTCGGACCTATAAGTCTTAGTAATTGCATTGTGAAAATCTTTTCCAAGGCTATGAATAATAGGGATTCTCCTATTTGTGACAAAATCATTTCCCACAACCAAACTACTTTTATTAAAGGGAGGTTTATTCTAGAGAGTGTGGTTATGGCCCATGAAGTTATTCATGAGGTTCACATAACTAATTCTAGGGGTTTGATTCTTAAACTTGACTATGAGAAAGCCTATGATAGAGTCAGCTGGGATTTCCTCGAGGAGATGCTTCTTTCTAGAGGCTTTGGGACTAAATGGGTGGCCTGGGTTCTCAGTACCTTGAAGCATGGGACTTTCCAAGTTAGGATTAATGACACTAATGGACCACACTTTGTGGGTAAAAAAGGATTGAAAGAAGGTGGCCCTCATTCCCCCTGCTATTTAATTTGGTAGCTGATGTCTTCTCTAAGACGCTGGTTAAAGTTATCGATCATGGGCTGATTGGTGGTCTTCTTCCACATGCCATCCCTGGTGGGGTGGTTAGTCTACAATATGCTGATGATACCATTCTATTCATGCAGGATTCTTTGGAGTATGCCAAAAACTTGAAATGGATTTTGACTTGTTTTGAAAATCTTTCTGGCTTAAAAATCAATTTCCATAAAAGTGATTTTCATACTATTCATGTTTCTGATACAATGTCCAGAGAATTTGCCCAAATTTTTTTCCTGTCAATTTGGTGAATTTCCCTTCAAGTACCTTGGGGTCCCCTTACATTTCAAAAAGCTTAGAAGGGAAGATCTGCAACATATCATTGATAGGATTATTAGAAACATTGTTTACTGGTTAGGCAAGCTCTTATCTTATAGGGGCAAGCTGATCTTATTAACTACATGTATTGCTAGTATTCCCTCCTATCTCATGGCCATGATGAAATTCCCCAAATGGGCTATTGACATGATTACCTCCCAAATGTCTCGTTTTTTCTGGGGTAACGTGGGTGATGTACATAAATATCATCTAGCTAGTTGGGGCCTTGTGGCTCGAAGGAAAGAGTTTGGTGGTTTGGGAGTTCCTAACCTCAGATATTTTAATATGGCTCTCCTGGCTTCATGGGGAAAAAGATTTTATGATGGGAGGGAGGGGGATTGGAAAAAACTTCTATGCTTTAAATATGCTACTCACAAACCGAATATTTTTATGCTAAACCTGCCTTGGGGTCTCCATTTTGGAAAAGCATCTCCTAGGCTTTTGCTGCTACAAAAACCTTCTGGAGATGGACCCCTGGGAATGGTGAACACATTGCCTTTTGGCATGATATTTGGGTGGGGGAATGTTCCCTCAAAACTGCTTTTTGGGATCTATATGTTATTTGTCAACAGCAGGATGCCACTTTATCCCAAGCCTGGGATGGTGTACAGCTTCGTCTCACCTTTAGGAGATGTGTTGGTAAGTCCACTTTATACAAATGGAACATGTTAGTTGAACTGGTTAAACAAACTACTTTATCCTTCCAATCAGATAGCCCCATTTGGAGCTTGGAATCAAAGGGTCAATATTCTGTTAAATCCTTTTATAAGATGATTAACTTTGGTGAGATTTCTTCTGATGTTAGAGATTTCATATGGAAGATTAAAGTTCCTCCAAATATCCATGTTTTCTTGTGGCTGATGTATAATAACAAAAGCTTGAGTAGGGATAATCTTGCCAAAAGAAGACATGTAGAAGATAGAACGTGTTTTTTTGAGCTGAACCAGAATCAATTCAACACTTGTTGTTTGATTGCATTGTTGCGACTGAAATCTGGGTTGTGATCGCTGAAGCTTTTAACATAACCCCTCCTGTTTTTTTAATCTTTATCTTCCTTTTGGAAGAAGAAAAAACATTATGAGGCTATTAATATTGCCACATCTGCTACCTTATGGTTCTTATGGCATTTGCGCAATGATTTTGTCTTTCATGGGAGAAGCCGGCGAGGTATGCGTTGTGTGTTGGATCGGGTGGGGGCAACAATCAGGCGGTGGAAAATCTTATGTTCAGATGTCCAGGGTGCTCTACTTCTCTAGTGCTTAAGGCTTTTGGATTGGCGAAGAGGGGAACTGCTTAGAATCGCCCGGACTAGCTGAAAAAACTATCTACCTTTCAATGAAAACTCTCTATGCGAGATGTAATAAGGCAGTAGTCTAAAACCCTAATATGTGTTCTGTGGCAGCTACTTTGGTTGTCGCCGAGAGCTGTTAAACAGTCTGGTCTTGTTATGGTTGCCTTGGCTTTAATAAAAAGTTGGGCGGGGGGAAACCCCTTTCTTTCCAAAAAAAAGAAGCACAACTTTGCTTCTCGCGAAAGGAAATATGTGCTTTCATGAGAAAAAATATGTGGTTCTTGTGAAAGTATAATTGTGGTTCTCGTAGAAAAATGTGCTTCCACGAGAAGACATTCTTCTTCTTTAAAACGAAGCAAAAACAAATAAGTTAAAACAAACGAAAAGCTCATCTAAACCCGAAAAAGCGTATGAAAAAATACAAAAAAATCTAGAGGGAGCGCCCAACTCATGACATGTGACGGCAGCTGGACACACCACTTGGCATGCTCCCAGGCCACCAAAAGTGATCTTCGAAGGTCCCCGCAAAGGGTAGCCTCTAGTTAGTTGCTCCCAAGTCCATCCGATGCTTACGAGCCAAGGCCCAACTATCATTAACACTAAACTACGTGACCGAGTGCCAAATAGACAAAGGCGCCATAGGCTTCGACCTGAAATAATGGAGAGATGGGGTTGGCACGGCATATTATGAGACAAAAGGCATTATAATTACTCTAAAAAGCATTATTATGCATAAACACATTATAAATAACAATAGGTAAACATGATACAAAATGGATGTATCAACTCCCCCAAGCTTAGACCTCGCTTGTCCTCAAGTGAAAACCAAAATCGAAAAACATGCCCACATGCTTAGAGAGAGGTGTCGATAAAAACAAAATACGGACATAGAAGCATCATTTAAATTATCATAACATCAAAAAACTTTAACATAAAACTTTTATCATAGACCTTTTATCATAGACTTCTCATGAATAAGTAAGAATTCATCACAACATCGAAGTATAAAGCGTAAACTCTATTGGAAACCAACAAATTATGTTCTCGGTCAACTTTGCAACCACAATTCATCATCTTTTTAGGAAGGATCATGTATTGGAGCCTTTAGGCAAGACCACATACTCAATCATCATATAGTGTTCTATGATTGCTAACACTCACCGCATACACATGAGCAAAACGTTTTAACCGGACACATAGAAAGATAGGGGCTTACAATTTTGCCTCCCAACGCATTCACCTCAAGGGTGATGTCAATAATAATAACTCATGCTACCCATATCCAACTGGATATATGTGCCTAGATCTTTCCTCACCACATGATGCTTGCTAAAAGAGGAAAATAAAAAGGAATAGAGAGAAAAACTTTGACTCTTGCATGAAAGTAAATACATAAAAGTAAAAGATAGGCCCTTCGCAGAGGGAAGCATAGGTTGCCATGCGCTTTTTGTTTGTATGCTCAATCCCTTAGTGCAAAAGAACGTCATGTTATATTGCCCCTTATGATAGCAACCTTTATTATGTAGTCTGTCGCTTTTATTCTTTGCCATCACAAGTTCGTACAATGCTCAATTTTCTCTTACACTAAATGATCTAACACTTTTTAGAAGCAATTTTTATTGCCTTATTGCACCGATGACAACTTACTTGAAGGATCTTACTCAATCCTTAGGTAGGTATGGTGGACTCTTGAAAATAAGATTTGGGTTTAAGGGTTTTTGGATGCACAAGTAGTATCTCTACTTGGTGCGGAATTTTTGGCTAGCAAAGATGGGGGGCAAGTACCACATGTTGAAGGATCTGTGACAATATAACTTCTATGTGAATATGAACAAACATAATTCATTACGTTGTCTTCCTTGTCCAACGTCAACAATTTTGGCATAAAATATTTTGATGGGGGCTCACAATCACAAAGGATTTCCAAGATAGTGTATTTGCATGTGAATCTTCTCTTCCCTTATTAATTCTTTCATGAATTGCATCATTGAACAATGCTATGTTTGTCAATCTCCAATAAAATTTTCTACTTATACTTTTCCTTATGTGATGCCATTACTTACCATAAGATTAGCATGTGATCTTTTTCATTTATTTCCTTCCTTTTTATTGAAACATGAAAGTAAAGAAGGCAAACTCAAACTAAACTTTATTATATATCTCGCACACAATTACAAAGATAGATCACTAAGAAAACTCTCGAAAAGAAAGGATCGAACTAAACTTTTATTCATCTAAAGCAAAAGATAACTATGGATCGAACTAAGGTAAATAAAGGCAAAAGATAGTGGAGGTGATACGACACCGGGGCAGCTCCCCCAAGCTTGGCACAAGCCAAGGAGAGTGCTGATGTCTACTACACAACCTTCTTCTTGTAGACGTTGTTGGGCCTCCAAGTGCAGAGGTTTGTAGGACAGTAGCAAATTTCCCTCAAGTGGATGACCTAAGGTTTATCAATCCGTAGGAGGCATAGGATGAAGATGGTCTCTCTCAAGCAACCCTGCAACCAAATAACAAAGAGTCTCTTGTGTCCCCAACACACCCAATACAATGGTAAATTGTATAGGTGCACTAGTTCGGCGAAGAGATGGTGATACAAGTGGTATATGGATGGTAGATAAAGGTTTTTGTAATCTGAAAATATAAAAATAGCAAGGTAACTAATGATAAAAGTGAGCACAAACGGTATTGCAATGCGCTGAAACAAGGCCTAGGGTTCATACTTTCACTAGTGCAAGTCCTCTCAACAATAATAACATAATTGGATCACATAACTATCCCTCAACATGCAACAAAGAGTCACTCTAAAGTCACTAACAACAGAGAACAAACGAAGAGATTATGATAGGGTACGAAACCACCTCAAAGTTATTCTTTCCAATCAATCCTTTGGGCTATTCCTATAAGTGTCACAAACAACCCTAGAGTTCGTACTAGAATAACACCTTAAGACACAAATCAAACAAACCCTAATGTCACCTAGATACTCCAATGTCACCTCAAGTATCCGTGGGTATAATTATACGATATGCATCACACAATCTCAGATTCATCTATTCAACCAACACATAGAACCTCAAAGAGTGCCCCAAAGTTTCTACTGGAGAATCACGACGAAAACGTGTGCCAACCCCTATGCATAGGTTCATGGGCGGAACCCGCAAGTTGATCACCAAAACATACATCAAGTGAATCACGTGATATCCCATTGTCACCACAGATATGCACGACAAGACATACATCAAGTGTTCTCAAATCTTTAAAGACTCAATCCGATAAGATAACTTCAAAGGGGAAACTAAATCCATTACAAGAGAGTGGAGGGGGGAGAAAACATCATAAGATCCAACTATAATAGCAAAGCTCGCGATACATCAAGATCATATCACCTCAAGAACACGAGAGAGAGAGAGAGATCAAACACATAGCTACTGGTACATACCCTCAGCCCCGAGGGAGAACTACTCCCTCCTCGTCATGGAGAGCACCGGGATGATGAAGATGGCCACCGGAGAGGGATTGCCCCCTCCGGTAGGGTGCCAGAACGGGTCTAGATTGGTTTACGGTGGCTACAGAGGCTTCTGGCGACGGAACTCCTGATCTATTGTGCTCCCCGATCGTTTTAGGGTATATGGAGATATATAGGCGGAAGAAATACATCGGGGGGCATGAGGGGCCCACGAGGGTGGAGGGCGCGCCCAGGGGGTGGGCGCGCCCCCCTGCCTCGTGGCTTCCTCGTTAATCCCCTGACGTGCACTCCAAGTCTTCTGGGTTGCTTCCGTTCCAAAAATAAGTTCCGTGAAGTTTCAGGTCAATTGGACTCTGTTTGATTTTCCTTTTCTGCGATACTCTAAAACAAGGAAAAAAACAGAAACTGGCACTGGGCTCTAGGTTAATAGGTTAGTCCCAAAAATCATATAAAATAGCATATAAAACATCCAAGGTTGATAATATAGTAGCATGGAACAATAAAAAATTATAGATACGTTGGAGACGTATCAGCATCCCCAAGCTTAATTCCTACTCGTCCTCGAGTAGGTAAATGATAAAAACAGAATTTTTCATGTGGAATGCGACCTAACACATTCATCATGTATTTCACTTTATTGTAGCCAGAATATTCAGATCCATAAGATTCCAGACAAAACTTTAATATTGACATAAAAATAATAATACTTCAAGCATACTAACAAAGCAATTATGTCTTCTCAAAATAACATGGCCAAAGAAAGCTATCCCTACAAAATCATATAGTCTGGCTACGCTCCATCTTCACCACACAAAATATTTAAATCATGCACAACCCCGATGACAAGCCAAGCAATTGTTTCATACTTTTGATGTTCTCAAACTTTTTCAATCTTCACGCAATACATGAGCGTGAGCCATGGACATAGCACTATAGGTGGAATAGAATAGTGGTTGTGGAGAAAAAGGAGAAGATAGTCTCACATCAACTAGGCGTATCAACGGGCTATGGAGATGCCCATCAATAGATATCAATGTGAGTGAGTAGGGATTGCCATGCAACGGATGCACTAGAGCTATAAGTGTATGAAAGCTCAACAAAAGAAACTAGTGGGTGTGCATCCAACTTGCTTGCTCACGAAGACCTAAGGAATTTTGAGGAATCCCATCATTGGAATATACAAGCCAAGTTCTATAATGAAAGGTTCCCACTAGTATACGAAAGTGAAACATAGGAGACTCTCTATCATGAAGATCATGGTGCTACTTTGAAGCACAAGTGTGGTAAAAGGACAGTAGCATTGCCCCTTCTCTCTTTTTCTCTCATTTTTTATTTTTTTATTTGGGCCTTCTCTCCTTTTTTTATGGCCTCTTTTTTCTTTTTTTATTTGGGCTTCTTTGGCCTCTTTTATTTATTTATTTTCGTTCAGAGTCTCATCCCGACTTGTGGGGGAATCATAGTCTCCATCATCCTTTCCTCACTTGGGACAATGCTCTAAAAATGATGATAATCACACTTTTTTATTTACTTACAACTCAACAATTACAACTCAATACTTAGGACAAGATATGACTCTATATGAATGCCTCTGGCGGTGTACCGGGATGTGCAATGATTCATGAGTGACATGTATGAAAGAATTATGAACGGTGGCTTTGCCACAAATACAATGCCAACTACATGATCATGCATAGCAATATGACAATGATGAAGCGTCTCATAATAAACAGAACGGTAGAAAGTTGCATGGCAATATATCTCGGAATGGCTATGGAAATGCCATAATAGGTAGGTATGGTGGCTGTTTTGAGGAAGGTATATGGTGGGTTTATGGTACCGGCGAAAGTTGCGCGGTACTAGAGAGGCTAGCAATGGTGGAAGGGTGAGAGTGTGTATAATCCATGGACTCAACATTAGTCATAAAGAACTCACATACTTATTGCAAAAATCTATTAATTATCGAAACAAAGTATTACGCGCATGCTCCTAGGGGGATAGATTGGTAGGAAAAGACCATCGCTCGTCCCTGACCGCCACTCATAAGGAAGACAATCAATAAATAAATCATGCTCCGACTTCATCACATAATGGTTCACCATACGTGCATGCTACGGGAATCACAAACTTTAACACAAGTATCTCTCAAATTCACAACTACTCACTAGCATGACTCTAATATTACCATCCTCATATCTCAAAACAATCATCAAGTATCAAACTTCTCATAGTATTCAATGCACTTTATATGAAAGTTTTTATTATATCCCTCTTGGATGCCCATCATATTAGGACTAGTTTCATAACCAAAGCAAACTACCATGCTATTCTAAAGACTCTCAAAATAATATAAGTGAAGCACGAGAATTCATCTATTTCTTCAAAATAAAACCACCACCGTGCTCTAAAAAGATATAAGTAAACCATTAGAGCAAATGACAAACTACTTCGAAAGATATAAGTGAAGCATGAGAGTTCATCTATTTCTTCAAAATAAAACTACCACCATGCTCTAAAAAGTATTAGTGAAGCACTTGAGCAACAACAAACTACTCCGAAAGATATAAGTGATGATCAATGAGTAGTCGAATAATTATGCAACTATATGAAGACTCTCTAACATTTAAGAATTTCAGATCTTGGTATTTTATTAAAACAGCAAGCAAAACTAAATAAAATTATGCTCCAAGCAAAACACATATCATGTGGCGAATAAAAATATAGCTCCAAGTAAAGTTACCGATGAACGAAGACGAAAGAGGGGATGCCTTCCGGGGCATCCCCAAGCTTAGGCTTTTGGTTGTCCTTGAATATTACCTTGGGGTGCCTTGGGCATCCCCAAGCTTAGGCTCTTGCCACTCCTTATTCCATAGTCCATCGAATCATTACCCAAAACTTGAAAACTTCACAACACAAAACTTAAAGTAGAAAACTCGTGAGCCCCGTTAGCGAAAGAAAACAAAACACCACTTCAAGGTACTGTAATGAACTCATTATTGATTTATATTGGTGTTAAACCTACTGTATTCCAATTTCTCTAAGGTTTATAAACTCTTTTACTAGCCATAGATTCATCAAAATAAGCAAACAACATATGAAAAACAGAATCTGTCAAAAACAGAACAGTCTGTAGTAATCTATAACTAACGCAAACTTATGGAACCCCAAAAATTCTCAAATAAATTTATGGACGTGAGGAATTTATCTATTAATCATATGAAAAAAGAATTAACTAAATAGCACTTTCCAAATAAAAATGGCAGCAATTCTCGTGAGCGCTAAAGTTTCTGTTTTTTACAGCATGATCAACAAGATTTTCCCCAAGTCTTCCCAAAGGTTCTACTTGGCACAAACACTAATTAAAAGCATAAAACCACATCTAAAAAGAGGCTAGATGAATTATTTATTACTAAACAGGAACAAAATGCAAGGAACAAAAACAAAGTTGGGTTGCCTCCCATCAAGCGCTATCGTTTAACGCCCCTAGCTAGGCATGATGATTTCAATGATGCTCACATAAAAAATAAGAATTGAAACATAAAGAGAGCATCATGAAGAATATTGCTAATACATTTCAGTCTAACCCACTTCCTATGCATAGGGATTTTGTGAGCAAACAACTTATGGGAACAATAATCAACTAGCATAGGAAGGCAGAACAAGCATAACTTTAAAACTTTGAGCACATAGAGAGGAAACTTGATATTATTGCAATTCCTACAAGCATATGACTCCCTCAAAATAATTTTCAGTAGCATCATGAATGAATTCAACAATATAACTAGCACCTAAAGCATTCTTTTCATGATCTACCAGCATATAAATTTTATTACTCTCCACACAAGCAAAAATTTTCTCATGAATAATAGTGGGAGCAAACTCAACAAAATAATTATCATGTGAGGCATAATCCAATGGAAAACTAAAATCATGATGACAAGATTCATGGATATCATTATTCTTTATAGCATACAAGTCATCACAATAATCATCATAGATAGCAACTTTGTTCTCATAATCAATTGGAACCTCTTCCAGAATAGTGGAATCATTACTAAATAAAGTCATGACCTCTCCAAATCCACTTTCATCAATATAATCATCATAAATAGGAGGCATGCTTTCATCATAATAAATTTGCTCATCAAAACTTGGGGGACAAAAAATATCATCTTCATCAAACATAGCTTCCCCAAGCTTGTGGCTTTGCATATCATTAGCATCATGGATATTCAAGGAATTTATACTAACAACATTGCAATCATGCTCATCATTCAAATATTTAGTGCGAAACATTCTAATGCATTCTTATTCTAGCACTTTGCACAATTATGGGAATCCTTATTCTCACGATAGATATTAAAAACATAAAGCGCATGAGGCAAACTTAATTCCATTTTTTTAATTTTCTTTTATAAACTAAACTAGTGATAAAACAAGAAACTAAAAGACTCGATTGCAAGATCTAAAGATATACCTTCAAGCTCTAACCTCCCCGGCAACGGCGCCTGTCGGAGTAATGGGCCACGGGTAGGCTAACCCGAGCCCCAGAACCTTTCAAGACATCGGGGCAGGCTGCGCCCCTCAAGATCCCAGGACACGGAGCCGCCTTTAGAGAAGTCGACGGCAAGGCAACCAACTAGCCACTCGCGGCTAAGTCCCAGGAACGACTTCAGGATAAGCCAACTCCTGACTGCTGACTTCCCAAGAAGCCGACCTTGGGGATTCAGACCGCGACTCCAACAAACCCCATATCCTCACCGGGAGGGACAGGACTGGGGAGTGGCTACAGTAAAGCCCGCTCCTGCCCCTTACCAGGGGCAGGCATGGCCACAGCACGCCGTACCCGGGGAGATCTCCGTGCAGCGTGGCACTGTTGCCGTGCCGGCCCTGACATCAGCGCCGAAGGACCGAATCCTATGCCCACGACGGCTTGTCTGTACGACCCTGGGGCGGCGGGTCCCACCAGCCAGTGGAACCCCAGGAGACGGCAAGTGCGCCACCAGTCGGCCCCCGAGAGTCGGCCATATCCTCCCCCGAGGCCCACGCGCCATTAATCAGATGTGACGGAGAGTGGCAATAGTGATCGCCCTCCAGGCGGCGGGGCTGTTGCCATGACTTCATGACCAAGCCCACGTCATCAGAAGCACGGCTACAGTAACAAGCAGCCGGCAAGACCCGCCCGCGGCGGACGCGGCCTGTCGGCTCCGTACCTAGCCAGTCGACGGGGCCCACCAGTCGGCGGAGAAGACGGAGGCCAGAGGCACTGACGGCTGGGCCTGCGTCCAGCCGGATTACCATTGTACCCCTGGGGGGTAGGCCTATATAAACCCCCCAGGGCACCCATGCAAAGGGTTGGAATCCATTAGCTCTAGACCAGATCATATAGGAGGGAGAGAGCTAGCCTTGCCCTCTCCTACCTCCAGGAAACAGCTCAAGGAGCAATCGTGTAAACACTTTGCCATAGTGATCATGCGGATCCCCCGCAGAGCAGCAGTAGGGGTATTATCTCCCCGGAGAGCCCTGAAGCTGGGTAAGATTCGCCGGTGTGCATGTCTTCGCCTCATCCCGTTTCCAGGCACCGGCGACGTTCTACTCGCCCCCACCATGATAAGCTATCCTTTGGCATATGTCACACCCAACCCCCGACATTTGGCGCCCACCGTGGGGCCTGGTGCATCGTCGTCCGGAGACCTGTTCTGGACGGGAACCCTTTTCTTCCCTGGCGAGCGCAGCCAGCCAGGCACGCCAGACGGAGTTTGCACCGACGCGCTGCATGGTGTTGAGATCGCCTACGCAGCTAGCCGCCTCGCCGAACTTGTCGGCGAGGTTCGCATCTCCGATGAACCTGCATCTGACGCAGGCACAGGAGGCTCCGAGAGCCTCCTCGCAGGCCTCCTCGATCAACTCCACGTCACCGGCGAGCCTGCCATGGACTTGGAGTCTGTAGGTTCCACCGACCCGATGCTGGTCAACTCCGACACCGCGTTGCTCGACGCGTTCCCCACTAATGTGGTGGTCTACGACGAACCTTTCCCTCGCGCGGAGAGCGAGGGAAGCACCATCACCAAGGTGCTCGTCATTAGTCATGACGAGCCTCTCAGCGGAGGAGCGCATGACCCACTTGGTGCGGCGCTATAAGACCTGAATGCGCCCATTCCAGAAGACGCTGACGCGGAGACGTTGGAGGCGCGCCGCCTTCAGCTCGTCGAAGGCGTGAAGAAGCTGGCTACCATGCGACGCTTGTCAGAAGCCTACTAGTGGGAGATGGATCGCGCTGTTGGTGGCTCGCCAGCCCCAGCTGGGCCCAGCCGCCTCGGCGCGGTCCAGCAGTGCGGCGTAGCCATCGCCAATCTGTTCGGGGCAAGTCGCCCTGTGTATGCTACACCAGCGGAGAACATCCGAGCCGCCCAGGCGGCGGCGGACGAGCTGGACAATTTCAAGGGCGAAGAGCGCCGCCTGATGATGGAGCGAGTCCAGCGGCTCCTCGACGTGGCTGCCGCACAGAACGAGGCCGGCTGTCGCATGGAGGCGCCGCAGCGGCAAAACGACGACCTTCGCCCAGATCAAGGCGCGGCGTCTCGGACGCCGACTGGTGGTGCCCAAGGAAGAAGAGACAAGGAACCGACTGTCAGCCACAGTCAAACTCACATTACCATAGAGCGCGACCAAGGCGGCCGCCGAGAGCAGTGGAACGACGGGACGACTGCCCGCCTCACCCTCCGCGCAAGGAAAGGCGAGTCTCCCCGCCGCCTGTTGATCATCCGACTCTTGGCAACCGCCTTGGCCGCCGAGAGGGAGTCGGGGAAAACGACGCTCGCCACCGGATCGATCGGCTTCACCGATCCCTGGCGCTAGAAGAAGAAGACGAGTTGGGTCCGCCTTGTTTTGGGCCCCGCATTCGAGACGAGCCCTTTCCCAAAGGGTTCACGCTCCCAAGAGACACACCCAAGTACACCGGCTCCGTGAAGCCGGAAGACTGGCTAGTCGACTACTCCAGGGCTGTCAGCATAGCGAATGGCAACAAGCATGTCACCGTAAAATACGTTCCGCTCATGCTCCAGGGCATGGCCCGGACATGGCTGAACAGCCTGAAGCCCCGCAGCATCAACAGCTGGGTCGCTTCACCGAAGCATTCGTCCGCAACTTCACCAGCACGTACAAGCGTCCCCCCAAGCCTCGTCAGCTCTCCTTGTGCATGCAAGGTCCCGACGAGTCGACTCGCGACTACCTCACGTGTTGGGCCGAGCTTCGGAACTCCTACGAGGGCGTGCACGAGGTGCAGGCTATCGAGTACTTCACCGCCGGGTGCAGAGAAGGCACCCTCCTCAAGCACAAGCTCCTCTGCGACGAGCTAGAAACCCTCGACGAGCTGCTGATCATAGCAGACAAATACGCCACGGCCGACTCCTCCATGAAGGCGGAGATTCAAGTTAGCGCAACTGGCAAAGTGGCCCCTCAAGCTCCAAGAACTCCGGCGGGAGATGCCAGTCGGCGGCAACAGCAGAGCGACCACAAGCGCAAGGCCCCGCAGCCGGCTTCCAGCAGCCGACAGGTTGCGACAGTCAAAGCCCAGCAGCCGGATGGGCAGCCTTCACCCAAGTGACAGAAAGGTGGCAAGCCCAACTGGTTGCCAGCCTTCTCATACGAGCAAACCCTGGATGGTCCTTGCAAGTTCCATAGCGGCGCGAAGCCGTCGAATCACACCACCCAGAAGTGCCACTGGCTCACCAGGATCGCCAAAGGAGACGGCCTCCTACCTCCCCCGCCTGCTGGGCAGCCGCCGCCGCCTCCGCCCCAGCAGCCGGCTGTCAGGACAGTCGGCGCAGTACAAGACGAATACCCCGAAGAACATGGAGCCTACGTGGTATTTACCAGTATGGCTGATGATTGACGCAGCAGCGACAAGAGGTGAATGCAGTAGCGTCAGAGACGCCAGAGTCCATGCACTGGTCCGAAAAGCCTATCAGCTGGAGCAGGGCTGATCACCCAGAGGTGATGCTGAGTCCGGGCTCTTATGCCTTGGTCCTGGATGCCACCTTTGCCACGGATAGACGAGCTGCTCGTTTCTCGCGAGTTCTGATAGACGGAGGCAGCATCATTAACATCCTGTACAAGGACACCATGGAGAAATTAGGAATCAAGCAAAGACAGCTTCGGAACAGCCGGACTGTGTTCCACGGCATTGTTCCTGGGCTTTCCTGCTCACCAATCGGCAAGATCCTGATGGACGTCCTCTTTGGAGACAAAGATCACTTCCGCTGAGAGTCAGTTTGGTTTGAGGTGGTGGACCTTGAGAGCCCATACCATGCACTTCTCGGCAGACCCACCTTGGCCAAGTTCATGGCAGTCCCCCACTACACCTACCTCAAAATGAAGATGCCCAGTTCCAGGGGGATTCTGACCTTAGTCGACGACTACCGGAAGTCGTCTGCCTGTGCGGCTGAGAGCAGTCGGCTAGCCGAGTCCCTGGTAATCGCGGCCGAGAAGCGGCTCCTTGAACGGGTTGTGGCGATGGTCGGCAAGCAGCCAGAGGTATCGCCCAACCCAAAGGAGTCGGAGGCTGAGGGTTCGTTCAAGCCGGCCAAGGAGACAAAGAAGATACCCTTGGATCCGGAGCACCCAGAGAGGTACGCTGTTGTAGGCGCAAACCTCGACGGCAAATAGGAAGGCGAGCTCATCGATTTCCTCCGTGAGAATCAGGACATCTTCGCATGGTCCCCCAAAGACATGCCAGGTGTACCAACGGAATTCGCCGAGCACAAGCTACATGTCCGATCTGATGCAAAGACGGTCAGGCAGCCCCTGCGCCGCCTATCAGAAGAGAAGAGAAGAGTTGTCGGAGAAGAAATAGCCCGGCTCCTAGCGGCCGGCTTCATTATGGAAGTATTCTTTCCAGAGTGGCTAGCCAATCCGGTCCTGGTACTGAAGAAGAACAAGTAGTGGCGAATGTGTATTGACGACACGAGCCTTAACAAGGCCTGCCCCAAGGACCTGTTTGCTCTACCAAGAATTGATCAGGTGATAGACTCCACCGCCGGATGCGAGCTATTGAGCTTTTTGGATGCATACTCAGGATATCACCAGATCAAGCTGAACCTGGCTGACAGACTAAAGACCGCCTTCATCACGCCGTTTGGAGCCTTCTGCTACCTCACCATGACGTTCGGCTTGAGGAATGCCGGCGCCACCTTTCAGTGTTGCATGCATAAGTGCCTCCTCAAGCAACTCGGGAGAAACGCCCATGTCTACGTGGACGATGTGGTGGTGAAGACGGAAAAGCATGGAACACTGCTGGAAGACCTCAAGGAGACTTTTGAGAACCTGCGCCGATTCCAGATCAAACTCAACCCCGAGAAGTGCGTCTTCGGAGTACCAGCCGGCCAACTCCTTGGCTTCCTAGTCTCTGAACACGTCATAGAATGCAACCCTGCAAAGATCAAGGCCATTGAGAGGATGGAGGTACCCAGCCGACTGCTGGATGTGCAAAAGTTCATCGGCTGCCTGGCATCCATTAGCCGATTCATCAGTCGGCCGGGCGAGAAAGCGCTCCCCTTATACCAACTCATGAAGAAGACCACTTTTTTCGAGTGGAACCACAAGGCGGATGAAGCTTTTCTCCAGCTGAGAAGATGCTGACTACTCCACCTATTCTGGCGGCTCCGACTCCTAAGGAACCTATGCTCCTGTATATCGCCGCCACCAGCCGGGTAGTCAGCACGGTCATTGTAGTAGAACGCAAGGAGGAAGGCAAGGCACTACCTGTCCAAAGACCGGTATATTACCTGAGCGAAGTACTGTTGGTCTCCAAGCAGAACTACCCCCACTACCAGAAGATGTGCTATGGCGTGCACTTTACCGCCAAGAAATTGAAGCCCTACTTTCAAGAGCACCCAATCACTATGGTCTGCATGACCCCACTTGTCGAGATCATCAGAAGCCGAGATGCTTCTGGCCGAGTGGCCAAGTGGGCCATAGAGCTGGCTCCCTACACCATCCACTACCAGCCCCGCACTGCCATCAAGTCACAAGCACTGGCCGACTTTCTCGTCGACTGGGCCGAGACCCAGTACCTACCTCCAGTGCCCGACTCCACCCATTGGCGGATGCATTTCGACGGCTCCAAGATGCGCACCAGCTTGGGAGCCGGCATCGTCCTCACTTCCCCTAAAGGCGACAAGCTCAAATACGCACTGCAAATCCATTTTGCCGCCTCCAATAACGTCGCCGAGTATGAGGCGCTCATTCACGGGCTCCGGCTTGCCAAAGAACTTGGCACTCGCCGAATCCTGTGTTATGGCGACTCGGACTTAGTGGTCCAACAGTCATCTGGCGACTGGGACGCCAAAGATGCAAACATGGCGAGTTACCGTTTCCTCGTGCAGCAACTCAGTGGGTATTTCGAGGGGTGCGAGTTCCTCCATGTGCCAAGAAACGACAATGACCAAGCAGACCACGAATCGGCTCTACCCGCCAAGCAATACCATCCGGCGTCGCCCTTCAATGCCTCCTCAAGCCGTCTGTCAAGCCTTCACCAGAATTAGGCTCCATCTTCGTGCTGGCTCCTCCCGAAGAAGTCGGATCCGACTCCAGAGCCCCGGCAGATGGTACGGGGATTTTGGCAGATGGCTCCAAAGCCACCACAGTCGAGGCCGGCCCAGGGACTGCAGTACCCGGCCCGGGGACTGCGGCGGCGGGCTTGAAGACTCTAGAACTCGGCCCAAGAGCCGCGCTAGTCGGCCCGGGGACTTCATTGACCCAGCAAGCGGTTGTTGACTCCAACCCGCCGCCTCCCAGCCCAACCGCCCTCGTCCAAGTTGCAGTTCTGGCAGTCGAAGAAATAGCAGCACCCTCATGGGCCCAGCCCATCCTCAAATTCATGGTGAGCAAAGAGCTGCCGACCGATGAGACCTCAGCTCGGCAAGTACAACGCCGAGTGGCAGCCTACACCATAGTCAACAGAGAGCTGGTCAGGCAACCAGCGCTGCGTAGAGCCAGAGCAAGGCCAAGCAATTCTCAAAGACATCCATCAAGGCGAGTGTGGCCACCATGCGGCTTCAAGAGCACTCATCGCAAAAGCCTTTAGACACGGTTTCTTTTGGCCGACTACCTTAGAAGAGGCCAAGGAATTTGTCCAAAAATGCAAAGGGTGCCAGAAGTTCAACTCCAAGCCGCACCAGCCGGCTTCTGCACTCAAGACCATCCCCATTGCCTGGCCTTTCGCAGTTTGGGGTCTAGACATGGTGGGACCATTCAAGACGGTACGAGGTGGCTTAACTCACTTACTTGTCGCAGTGGACAAGTTCACCAAGTGGATAGAAGCGAAGCCAATCAAGAAACCGAACGGTCCGACTGCTGTGACTTTCATCTCCGATATCACAATTCGGTACAGCATACCACACAGCATCATCACCGACAACATCACAAATTTTGCCAAAGGCGCCTTGGCCCGTTTTGCGCAACACAGGGCATCCGACTGGACCTAGCATCCGTCGCCCATCCACAGTCAAACGACCAGGTGAAGCGAGCAAACGTCCTCATCCTGTCCGGCATCAAGCCCCGGCTGGTCGAGCCTCTGGAGCGCTCGGCTGGCTGCTGGCTCGATGAGTTGCCAGCCGTCCTCTGGAGTCTGCGCACGACTCCAAACAAGTCAACCGGCTTCACGCCTTTCTTCCTCGTCTATGGTGCCGAAGCCATCATCCCAACGGACATAGAGTTCGACTCCTCGCGAGTCATCATGTACACCGAGGAGGAAGCAGAAGAAGCGCGTCAAGACAGCGTCGATCTGCTGGAAGAGGGCCAGCTGTTGGCACTCAGCCGGTCCAGCATCTACCAGCAGAGCCTAGGCCGATACTACAAAAGGAAGGTCAAGCCAAGATCTTTCCAAGAAGGTGACCTTGTGCTCCGGCTGATCCAGCGAACAGCCGGCCAGCACAAGCTGTCGGCACCTTGGGAAGGCCCTTTCATCATCAGCAAAGTGCTGGGCAATGACTCCTACTACCTGATTGACGCTCAGAAGCCCCGAGCACGCAAGAGGGACGACTCCGACAAAGAGACAGAGCGGCCATGGAATGCAAATCTCCTCTGAAGATTTTATAGTTAATGCAGTATGTACCATGCTACCTTTTGTATTAAAGTACCAAGGCTTCGGGCCCTCCCGAGACGAGCTCAGGGACTGCCCTCTTTTGTCTATATGATAAAAATTACGCCTATGAGTATATTACTCTTTGTTATGCCACTTGGCACCGGGCTCGACAGGTCGGCCCGGGGACTTGCCGCCTTGCACCATGAAATGCTTCCTGCAGCCGGACAAGTAGTGTGTGGCGCCTAAGCCATCTCCTGTCAGAAGCCGCAGCTCGCAGAGCGACTGTACGGTGGGCAGGAGTAAGGTAGAATGGGCGTTCGCATGAAAAATGGCTAAGGACTCAAAGCATAAAACATAGCTTAAGACGGCTTCCAGTCTTTTTTCGCAAACCGACTCTTGAATAGTCGTCTTGCCGCCTTCTATTCAACTTGCTCAAAAACTCTAAAAACGGCTAAGTACTTGCCTTCCCAAAGTAGCCAAGCATTTGATCCAACGGCAGTCCGCAGAGCGGCTGTTCGACTGGCAAGACAGGCAACTAAGGGAAAGCGACAAAGGAAAAGGCCAAAAGAGCAACGAGCAAGAAAAGATAGAATTCGGATAAATATTTACATAGCATAGGCCCTTGGCCGAATCTTCGAGGAGAAATTCAAAATACACCCCGCGGGTGGAATTGTGCAAATTAACAAGTTCTTCAAAGACTATTAAAGCAGATAAAATAAAGATAAGGCGGCAGCCTAAGATGCGGCAGACGGATTCGGAGGTTCGGAGGAGACGGCAGCGTCAGGCGTTGGGGCGGCTGGCTGGGCAGTCTCGGCTTGATCGCCCCCGGAGGCAGTCAGCTCGGTCGCACGCGGCTCGTTGCTGGAGGCACGGTCGAGCTGAGGCTGGCCGTCCGCTCCGTCTTCTGGTGCTTCCGTCTCGACTCCGTCCTCCGCCTCGCCTTCCTCCTCAACGCTGGAGCCGATCACCTCCGCCGAGTCCTCGCTGTAGTCTGGGTTCATCCCAAACCACTCCGGCGGTACCTCCTCGCCATCATCAGACCGCTCAGGGACGAAGATGCTGGTGTCGGTGTACTCGGCGATCGCTGCAGCATGCTTGACGAGGGCGTCTTCTGCGGCTGCCAGCTCCGGCTGGGCCTCCGACCGGAGTGTGGCCAGCCGGTCTAAGTCCAGCCCCGGATACCATGCCTTGACGAACTCCAAGGCCCGGCGCGCTCTAGCTCGGGCCGAGGAACCCTTCCAGGCCTTAAGATGACTAGCCGCGACCTCCAGCCAGTCGGCAGTCCGACCGGGGGTGCGCGGAGCCTGCATGTCCGGCCATAGGGCGGCAATCGCCTGGGCGCCGACACGTTGAAGCCTGGGCGAGCCTCGATGCTGAGGATATGCTCATCAAGGGTTCGGGGAGCGTCGGCGGCGATCTCTGCGCCTTCCGCCCTCCGACCTTCACGATCAGCCTCGATGGCTTGGATGGCAGCCTATGAATGCCCGGGAAAGAAGTCTGCCAAGACGGAAGAAATGAAGAAGCAAGTCAAAAACCAGGAGTCGGCATGACTTATAATCGGCAGCTCGAAAAAAGAAAGTAAAAGTGACTCACCATCAACAATGTCTTCAATCTCATGGAAGCCGGAGGCCAGCATTGCCTCTTGTCAGTCCAGGAGGAGCGCTCGCTCGCGAACTCGGCCAGGAGGGCGGCTTCCGCCTCTTCCGCCTCCTTCTGCATCTTCGCAAGCAGCTCCCTCTACTCTGCCAATTGTGTGGCCAACAGATCGCGCTCTGTGGCGAGCCTGCTGCACTCCTTCCCCTTGGCGCGCAACACGGAGTTGGCTTCGCTCAGCTGCTGTTGAAGAACAGCGTTGGCTTCTAAAGAGAAGGAAGAAAGAAGGCGTTAAGTCATCAATAAAGAAGGTCGCCGGGGAGATCCGGCCCGACTACTCAGCAGTCGGCCCGAATCTCGGGGACTACAGCCCGCGGGTGCGCCAGCGCGCCCCCGCAAAGAAGAAAAAGGACTTACTCCGGCTCTCCGACAAGTCGGCGGTCCGCTTGCCCAACTCTTCAACGTTACGGTTAAAGGCAGTAACACGGAGGTTGTGGTAGTCCTGCGACAAATATTTCAGACAAAAGTTAGTACCTGGAGCTCACCAATTGGAGTTCCGGGCCGCCTGCTCAGCAGCCGCCCGAAACTCGGGGACTACACCCAGTGGGCGCGCTGGCGCGCCCCCATAAAGAGGAACAAGAAAACAAGGACCAAAGAGAAAACATACCCGGACGGTTTCCCGCGATGCCAGGTACGCCTTGGTGTAGTTCTGGATGGCGTCGCCCTTAGCTCGAAGCTTCGTTTGGACGTCCAGAAGCGCCTGGTTCAGCGGCCCTGTGCCGCCTCCCCGCACGCACCCAATGGGCGCGGCACTCGTCGCTTCGGCATCTGGGGTCGCCGAGCTGGCGGTGCCGGTCTCCAGGGGGCGTGGCGCCGAGGTCGCTTTCTCAAGACGGCGGCGCGTTGGCGAGCCGACTTGAAGGAGTAGCCTCGCCACGGCCTCGTCTTCAGTCGGCGGCACCGGAGGGTCTGCTGGCTGTTTGCCTTGCGCTCTCCCAGACGGCGGCGGAGGCGGCGGCGAAACAATCACGTCCGGCGTGGAGGAGTCGCCGCCTTCCTTCTCCATGACGGGGTTCTCACGGCCGGCTTCCCCAGTCTGCCCCGTGAACTCCGGAGGCGGTGGCGCAGAGTTCAGCGAGGTGACGAACACCGCCGATTGGCGGCGTGCGGCCTCCTCAGCCTGCCGCTTCGTCACGGGGATGGCTTTGGCCTCGGCAAGTTTCTTCTTGGCGGAGGCCTCCGTCTTATCGGCCTCCACCTTCTCCAGGAGGGCAGCCTGTTCCTCGTTGCGCTTCTCCTGCGCATTCCGCTCCATCGCCTCCCGGAGGTCGGCGCGGGGTCAATCCGCCGAGTGGTGGCGGACGTCTCCGCTGACCCCATGACGGAGGCGGCGGCGACCCTCTCAAGAGTGAGGGGAGACCTGAAGCAAGGGAAGCAAGTAAAAGACTCGAACATAGCCACAAACAAAGAATAAAGCGTTGAGACAGAATACTCACGCGGAGACCAGTGGCGGCTTCTTCACTTCCCTACGGAAGCGGATGGCCTTCACGGCTGCCTCGTCCCGCCGGGTTGCCGCAGCCGAACTCTTGGGCTTCTTCGGCCGACTGCCGAATAAGGTCGGCACGGCCCTACGCTTCTTCCCGCCGCCTGGAGCACCCGTCGCGGCAGAAGGGCCCGCGCCGGGGTGGCTGGCTCCTAGCCGATGGCGGGGGGCGACCTCCTCCTCCTCATCAGTCCAGTCCTCTAGGCTGGCCCCGAGCCGCGGGCCGCCTCCTCCCTCCGCATCATCTTCCAAAGCCGCCGCTCCCATATCGGGGTCGTCGACGTCGCTCTCTGCTCGGTCAGCAAGGAACTCGCGGGCCGGCCTCGTGGTGCCGGCTGGTGGATGGAGGAGGGGATTCTGACCAAAGCCGACTGGTCAGGCCGCACAAAACAAACTCGGTGAGAAAGAAGACAATCCAAAGAAAGAAAGAAAAGGCAACTCACTGTGGGTGGGGGGTTGGCGCGGGAGTACGGCTCCTTGCCAAACCGCCAGTCCTCCAGGAGCTTGCTGTCCGAGAGGTAGTTCACTATGTAGGCCACCTCCTTGTGAGGCATGTCCTTGATGCACATCCGACTCGGGTCACGGTGCCCGCTCATTTGGCATATCATGTGGGGGCGACCTTGGAGCGGGAGAACTCGACGCGCCACGAAGGCGGCCAGTAGGTCTGGACCAGTCAAGACCTCCGACTGCGCCAGCACTCGAAGTCGCGCGACGGCACCGGCTCCCGCAGGCGTCAGCGACTTGGCCCGGTACGACCAGTTGGGCAGTCTCCCAGCCGGTGGGCCGGCTTCGAAAGCCGGCAGGTTGACCCAATCGCCCTTCACAAAGACGCTCTTGACGTAGAAGTACGATCGCTGCCACATCTTCACCGACTTTATCAGCTTGATGGTGGGGAAGGGGTTGTCGGCCCCCGATCTCCGCCCGGCGATGAACGCGCCGCATTGAGCCGGCACGCCTGCAGCCTGGGTGCCGAGCTTGGAGTAGAAGAACTCCCCCCAGAGCTCGAGGGTGGGGAGGACTCCGAGGAAGCCTTCGCACAAGGCCTCGAAGGCGGACAGCAGCACCACCGTGTTGGGCGTGAGGTGGTGCGGCTGGAGGCCGTAGAACTCCAGAAAAGAGCGGAAGAAGCTGCTCGCCGGCAGCCCCAATCTGCGTAGGCAGTGCGAGCAGAAGATGACCCGCTCGCCCTCCTCCGGCGCTGGGGAAATCTCCCCGCTCGATGCAAGACGCACCCGCACGTAATCTTCGCCAGGGAGCCGACGAGTCTTGTGGAGGAACTCGATGTGGTCGTTGTGAACTTCTGAGTCGTCCCAGGTGCCGGAACGCACCGAGGGAGGCGCAGCGGCAGAAGAAGAACTCATCGTGAGCTGATCGCCGTGGCGTTCGTCAAAGCTTGGGCGCACGGCGGGGCGAGGAAGAAGAAGGAGAAGAGCAAGGAGTAGTGGGAAGGAGGGGCGCGCGTGCTCTGCCGCGCCCCCTCCTCCCCCTACTTATAGCCTCATGGGCTGCGAAGCCGAGGGGGCGCTCGTGGGATTTACTACACCCACGACCCCCACGTTTCCATGACAAAGTTACTGCACGTAGTAACTTCACAAGAATCCCAACCGTCCGCTCGGGCCACAGCGGATCCGCTCGAGCGCCGAGGCACGGTAATGGCGGGTCCCTCCTACGTGCCTGTCCCATCACGCGCGTAGGCTGGCAGACTGGCCCGGCCGCGCGTTGCCACGTGACGGGCCCGGAACGGGCGGCGGCCTGGAAGCTTAGCCAGCACGCTACTTGGATCCCTCCATGACGTTCGAAATACTATGCAAGTCAGAGTTGGGCGGGTCCGACTCCTTCTAGTCGGCCCGGCAGAAATCAAGCAAGAACCATGTGTCGAGCACCCGGAAAGAGAAACTGCTGAGGCTTCTCGGCCGATCGTCTATGGCGCCTCATCAGCTTCGGGGACTACTATCAGAGTAATGGGCCACGGGTAGGCTAACCCGAGCCCCAGAACCTTTCAAGACATCGGGGCAGGCTGCGCCCCTCAAGATCCCAGGACACGGAGCCACCTTTAGAGAAGTCGGCGGCAAGGCAACCGACTAGCCACTCGCGGCCGAGTCCCAGGAACGACTTCAGGATAAGCCGACTCCTGACTGCCGACTTCCCAAGAAGCCGACCTTGGGGAGTCGGACCGCGACTCCAAAAAACCCCATATCCTCATCGGGAGGGACAGGACCGGGGAGTGGCTACAGTAAAGCCCGCTCCCGCCCCTTACCAGGGGCAGGCATGGCCACAGCACGCCGTACCCGGGGAGATCTCCATGCGGCGTGGCACTGTTGCCGTGCCGGCCCTGACATCAGCGCCGAAGGACCGAATCCTACGCCCACGACGGCTTGTCTGTACGACCCTGGGGCGGCGGGTCCCACCAGCCAGTGGGACCCCAGGAGACGTCAAGTGTGCCACCAGTCGGCCCTCGAGAGTCGGCCAGATCCTCCCTCGGGGCCCACGCGCCATTAATCAGATGTGACGGAGAGTGGCAATAGTGATCGCCCGCCAGGCGGCGGGGCTGTTGCCACGACTCCATGACCAAGCCCACGTCATCAGAAGCACGGCTACAGTACCAAGCAGCCGGCAAGACCCGCCCGCGGCGGACGCGGCCTGTCGGCTCCGTACCTAGCCAGTCGGCGGGGCCCACCAGTCGGTGGGCCCCAGCAGTCGGCGGAGAAGACGGAGGCCAGAGGCACTGATGGCTGGGCCCGCGTCCAGCCGGATTACCATTGTACCCCTGGGGGTAGGCCTATATAAACCCCCCAGGGCACCCATGCAAAGGGTTGGAATCCATTAGCTCTAGACCAGATCATATAGGAGGGAGAGAGCTAGCCTTGCCCTCTCCTACCTCCAGGAAATAGCTCAAGGAGCAATTGTGTAAACACTTTGCCATAGTGATCATGCGGAGACCCCGCAGAGCAGCAGTAGGGGTATTATCTCCCCGGAGAGCCCTGAAGCTGGGTAAGATTCGTCGACGTGCATGTCTTCGCCTCATCCCGTTTCCAGGCACCGGCGACATTCTACTCGCCCCCACCATGATAAGCAATCCTTTGGCATATGTCGCACCCAACCCCCGACAGCGCCAGAAAAGAGCTTGATGTCTACTACACAACCTTCTTCTTGTAGACGTTGTTGGGCCTCCAAGTGCAGAGGTTTGTAGGACAGTAGCAAATTTCCCTCAAGTGGATGACCTAAGGTTTATCAATCCGTACGAGGCGTAGCATGAAGATGGTCTCTCTCAAGCAACCCTGCAACCAAATAACAAAGAGTCTCTTGTGTCCCCAACACACCCAATACAATGGTAAATTGTATAGGTGCACTAGTTCAGCGAAGAGATGGTGATACAAGTGTATATGGATGGTAGATAAAGGTTTTTGTAATCTGAAAAGGGAAAATTTTGTTTACGCCACTCTAGGTTTTGCCAATTTTCCTTATGCCACTCTAGATTTTGACATTTCAGTTTTGACACTCTTAGCTTTTGATAAATATCACAATTACCATTATGTGGCAAAAGCAAATTAATTTTGTTTCACTTTTGCCACTCTAGCTTTTGACAATGTATCACAATTGCCACTCTAATTTATTTTGGATTTGCCACGGAATGGCAATTATGATAATTGTCAAAAGCTAAGAGTGGCAAAACTGAAATGTCAAAATCTAGAGTGGCATAAGGAAAAATGGCAAAATCTAGAGTGGCAAAAACAAAATTTTCTCATCTGAAAATATAAAAACAGCAAGGTAACTAATGATAAAAGTGAGCACAAATGGTATTGCAATGCATTGAAACAAGGCCTAGGGTTCATACTTTCACTAGTGCAAGTCCTCTCAACAATAATAACATAATTGGATCACATAACTATCCCTCAACATGCAATAACGAGTCACTCCAAAGTCACTAATAGCGGAGAACAAACGGAGAGATTATGGTAGGGTACGAAACCACCTCAAAGTTATTCTTTCCAATCAATCCGTTGGGCTATTCCTATAAGTGTCACAAACAGCCCTAGAGTTCGTACTAGAATAACACCTTAAGACACAAATCAACCAAAAACCTAATGTCACCTAGATACTCCAATGTCACCTCAAGTATCCGTGGGTATGATTATACGATATGCATCACACAATCTCAGATTCATCTATTCAACCAACACATAGAACCTCAAAGAGTGCCCCAAAGTTTCTACCAGAGAATCACGCCGAAAACATGTGCCAACCCCTATGCATAGGTTCATGGGCGGAACCCTCAAGTTGATCACCAAAACATACATCAAGTGAATCACGTGATATCCCATTGTCACCACAGATACGCACGGCAAGACATACATCAAGTGTTCTCAAATCTTTAAAGACTCAATCCGATAAGATAACTTCAAAGGGGAAACTCAATCCATTACAAGAGAGTGGAGGGGGAGAAAACATCATAGCAAAGCTCGCGATACATCAAGATCATATCACCTCAAGAACACGAGAGAGAGAGATCAAACACGTAGCTATTGGTACATACCCTCAGCCCCGAGGGAGAACTACTCCCTCCTCGTCATGGAGAGCACCGGGATGATGAAGATGGCCACCGGAGAGGGATTGCCCCTCCTGCAGGGTGCTGGAATGGGTCTAGATTGGTTTTCGGTGTCTACGGAGGCTTCTGGCGGCGGAACTCCCGATCTATTGTGCTCCCCGATCGTTTTAGGGTATATGGAGATATATAGGTGGAAGAAATACGTCAGGGGGCCACGAGGGTGGAGGGCGCGCCCAGGGGGTGGGTGTGCCCCTGCCTCGTGGCTTCCTCATTGATCCCCCGACCTACACTCCAAGTTTTCTCGGTTGCTTCCGTTCCAAAAATAAGTTCCGTGAAGTTTCAGGTCAATTGGACTTCGTTTGATTTTCCTTTTCTGCAATTCTCTAAAACAAAAAAAAAACAAAAATTGGCACTGGGCTGTAGGTTAATAGGTTAGTACCAAAAATCATATAAAATAGCATATAAATGCATATAAAACATCCAAGGTTGATAATATAATAGCATGGAACAATCAAAAATTATAGATACGTTGGAGACGTATCAAGTGCCCATACCTGATACTCAATTTTCTTTTGGTGATGAAGAAGGAGGTGGTGGTGATGAAGTGGTAGCTATCTTGTCCTTCATGATCAAAAGATTCTCTAGTCTATGGATGACGCTCGGAGGAAGGAGATGTGCTCTTCCAACAGAATATTTTCACGAGTGAGATATTTATTTTGCATACGAATCATTTCGATGATCCGAAAGGCTTCAATCTTGGTGGGGGTGAGATGATCATAGTAAGGTTTAAGGATATCTTCTTCTTCCTCCTCGGCATGCAGGGCTTGCTTGACCACCGGCGCTTGATCTCTGATGGCCTCCTTGCTCTTGCCCCCTTCGAGAGGTTCTTTGGGCACCTCTCTCTTCAGCTCGATCTTCATCAACCAAGCATCTTCTTCTACGTTGTTGGAGGAGGGAGAAGACATGATGCCTGGCTTAACAGATCTAACCGAAAACAACAAGAAAAGAAAACAGAAGATTTCTCCATGATATGGTGGTCAATAGGTTCGGGGGGTATATAAAGAATTTTTTTTATCTTGGAAAACAAGCAAAAGGAAGAAAAATGGATCCAGAAGGTACCCATGGTGGACACAACCCGCGCCTGGCTGTCTTGTGCCCACCAAGGGTGCCTTACTGGTTGTTTCTTATTTTCCTAATTTTTGTTATATTCCAAAACAGACAAAAAATATTTTTGCAGATTGTTCGGTGCCTGTTTACTTACCGTATCACGTACCTCCTCTTTTTCATGATTCTGGAGTGTTCCGGAAAGTTTCTTTTATGTGTTCTTCCGGTATCATAGTTTGGATAATATTGCTTTCAAAATTAATGAGCATACCTGAGATATAATGTTTTATTCGTTGCCCATTAACAACCTTCGGTTTAGTACCTTCGGCATTATTTATTTTGATAGCTCCAGATTGATAAACCTCCTCAATAACATAGGGTCCTTCCCATTTGGAGAGGAGTTTTCCTGCAAAGAATTTGAAACGAGAGTTGTACAAAAGAACATATTCTACAACTTTGAACTCATGCTTTTGGATTCTTTGATCATGCCATCTTTGAACCTTTTCTTTAAATAACTTGGCATTTTCATAAGCTCGGGTTCTCCATTCATCTAAAGAGCTAATATCAAATAACCTCTTCTCACCAGCAAGTTTGAAATCATAGTTGCGTTCTTTAATTGACCAATAAGCTTTATGTTCTAACTCAAGAGGCAAATGACAAGCTTTTCCATAAACCATTTTATAAGGAGACATACCCATAGGATTTTTATATGTTGTTCTATAAGCCCAAAGTGCATCATCTAATTTCTTAGACCAATTCTTCCGGGGCCTATTGACAGTCTTTTGTAAAATTAATTTTATTTCTCTATTGCTAAGTTCAACTTGACCACTAGACTGAGGATGATAGGGTGATGCAATTCTATGGTTAACATCATACTTGGCAAGCATTTTACGAAAAGCACCATGAATAAAGTGTGAACCACCATGAGTCATTAAATATCTAGGGACTCCAAACCTTGGGAAAATAACTTCTTTAAGCATCTCAATAGAGGTTTTGTGATCATCGCTACTAGTTGGAATAGCTTCTACCCACTTAGTAACATAATCAATAGCAACCAAAATATGATTATACCCATTAGAGGAAGGAAAGGTCCTATGTAATCAAATTCCCAAACATCAAATGGTTCAACAACAAGTGAATAATTCATAGGCATTTCTTGATGATTACCGATATTATTCTTTGACATTCATCACAAGATAAGATGAACTTACGAGCATCCTTGAAGAGAGTAGGCCAATAAAACCCAGATTGCAATACCTGAAGGAAATATGCCCTAGAGGCAATAATAAAGTTGTTATTTATATTTCCTTATATCATGATAAATGTTTATTATTCATGCTAGAATTGTATTAACCGAAAACTTAGTACATGTGTGAATACATAGACAAACGGAGTGTCACTAGTTTGCCTCTACTTGACTAGCTCGTTGAATCAATGATGGTTATGTTTCCTAACCATAGACATGAGTTGTCATTTGATTAACGGGATCACATCATTAGAGAATGATGTGATTGACTTGACCCATCCATTAGATTAGCACGATGATCGTTTAGTTTGTTGCTATTGGTTTCTCCATTACTTATACATGTTCCTATGACTATGAGATCATGCAACTCCCGAATACCGGAGTGTGCTACCAAACGTCACAACGTAACTGGATGATTATAAAGGTGCTCTACAAGTGTCTCCGATGGTGTTTGTTGAGTTGGCATAGACCAAGATTAGGAGTTGTACATCACTATAAGCCTTGCAAGCAATGTAGCTAATGAGTTAGTTGCAGGATGTAGCATTACGGAACGAGTAAAGAGACTTGCCGGTAACGAGATTGAACTAGGTATTGAGATACCGACAATCAAATCTCGGGCAAGTAACATACCGATGACAAAGGGAACAACGTATATCGTTATGTGGTTTGACTGATAAAGATCTTCGTAGAATATGTAGGAACCAATATGAGCATCCAGATTCCGCAATTGGTTATTGACCGGGACGTGTCTCGATCATGTCTACATAGTTCTCGAACCCGTAGGGTCCGCACGCTTAACGTTCGGTGACGATTGGTATTATGATCGGGAGGTTACCGAAGGTAGTTTGGAGTCCCGGATATGATCACGAACATGACGAGGAGTCTCGAAATGGTCGATACATAAAGATCAATATATTGGATGACTATATTTGGACGTCGGAATGGTTCCGGGTGAGTTCAGGCATATATCAGAGCACCGGGAGGTTACAGGAACCCCCTGGGAGGTATATGGGCCTTATTGGGCCATAGTGGGAGAGAAGAGAGGGAGGCCTAGGAGGGGGCGCCCCCCTCAAGCCCAATCTGAATTGGGTGGGGGGCCGGCCCCCCTTTGCTTCTCCCTCTCTCCCCCTTCCTTCCATTCCTAGGCCAACTAGGGAAGGGGGGAATCCTACTCCCGGTGGGAGTAGGACTCCCCATGGGGCGCGCCATAGGAGGGACGACCCTCCCCCTCCTCCACTCCATTATATACGGGGGAGGGGGGCACCCCATAGACACACAAGTTGATCATTGATCACTTAGCCGTGTGTGGTGCCCCCTCCACCATAATCCACCTCGGTCATATCGTAGCGGTGCTTAGGCGAAGTCCTGTTCTGGTAGCATCATCATCTCGACACTCTGCTGGATCGCGAGTTTGTGCGGCGTCACCGAGTCGAACGTGTGCAGATCACGGAGGTGTCGTACCTTCGGTGCTAGGATCGGTCGATCATGAAGACGTATGACTGCATCAACCGCGTTGTCATAACGCTTCCGCTTACGGTCTACGAGGGTATGTGGACAACACTCTTCCCTCGTGTTGCTATGCATCACCATGATCTTGCGTGTGCGTAGGAATTTTTTTGAAATTACTGCATCAGTTGCGTGGCAATCCCTACTCACTCACATTGATATCTATTTGATGGTGTTAGGGAACATAGTAATTTCAAAAATTTCCTACGCACACACAAGATCATGGTGATGCATAGTAACAAGAGGGGGGAGTGTGTCCACGTACCCTCATAGACCGAAAGCGGAAGCGTTAGCTCAACGCGGTTGATGTAGTCGTACATCTTCACGATCCGACCGATCAAGCACCGAACGCATGGCACCTTCGAGTTCTGCACACGTTCAACTCGATGACATCCCTCGAACTACGATCCATCCGAGTGTTTAGGGAGAGTTTCGTCAGCATGACGGTGTGGTGACAATGATGATATTCTACCGACACAGGGCTTCGCCTAAGCACCGCTACGATATGATCGAGGTGGACTATGGTGGAGGGGGCACCGCACATGGCTAAGAGATCAAGAGATCAATTGTTGTGTCTATGGGGTGCCTCCTGGCCACGTATATAAAGGAGTGGAGGAGGGGAGGGGCCGGCCCTCTCTATGGCACGCCCTAGGGGAGTCCTACTCCCACCGGGAGTAGGATTCCCCTTTTCCTAGTAGAACTAGGAGCCCTTCCAAGTAGTAGGAGTAGGAGAGAAGGAAAGGGAAAGGAGAAGAGAAGGAAGGAGGGGGCACAGCCCTTCCCCCTAGTCCAATTCGGACTAGGCCTTGGGGGGTGCCTCTCTCTCTTTCCCCTAAAGCCCAATAAGGCCCATACACTCCCCGGCGAATTCCCGTAATTCCTCGGTACTCCGATAAATACCTGAATCACTCGGAACCTTTCTGATATCTGAACATAGTCGTCCAACATATCAATCCTTACGTCTCGGCCATTTAGAGACTCCTCGTCATGTCCCCGATCTCATCCGGGACTCCGAACTACCTTTGGTACATCAAAATGCATAAACTCATAATATAACCGTCATCGAACTTTAAGCGTGCGGACCCTACGGGTTCGAGAACTATGTAAACATGACCGAGACACGTCTCCGGCCAATAACCAATAGCAGAACCTGGATGCTCATATTGGCTCCTACATATTCTACGAAGATCTTTATCGGTCAAACCGCATAACAACATACGTTGTTCCCTTTGTCATCGATATGTTACTTGTCCGAGATTCGATCGTCGGTATCTCAATACCTAGTTCAATCTCATTACTGACAAGTCTCTTTACTCGTTTCGTAATACATTATCCCGCAACTAACTCATTAGTTGCAATGCTTGCAAGGCTTACAATGATATGCATTACTGAGTGGGCCCAAAGATACCTCTCCGGCAATCGGAGTGACAAATCATAATCTCGAAATACGCCAACCCAACAAGTACCTTCGGAGACACCTGTAGAGCACCTTTACAATCACCCAGTTATGTTGTGACATTTGGTGGCACACAAAGTGTTCCTCGGTAAACGGGAGTTGCATAATCTGATAGTCATAGGAACATGTATAAGTCATGAAGAAAGAAATAGCAACAAACTAAATGATCAAGTGCTAAGCTAACGGAATGGGTCAAGTCAATCACATCATTCTCCTAATGATGTGATCCCGTTAATCAAATGACAACTCATGTCTATGGTTAGGAAACATAACCATCTTTGATCAACGAGCTAGTCAAGTAGAGGCATACTAGTGACACTCTGTTTGTCTATGTATTCACACATGTATTATGTTTCCGGCTAATACAATTCTAGCATGAATAATAAACATTTATCAAGATATAAGGAAATAAATAATAACTTCATTATTGCCTCTAGGGCATATTTCCTTCAGATGAGCATACAAGAGGTATGAGACCTCTGACAAGCTCTTTGCCTACAAGATGGAGGAGAATAGCTCAGTAAGTGAGCATGTGCTCAGAATGTCTGAGTACTACAATCACTTGAATCAAGTGGGAGTTAATCTTCCAGATAAGATAGTGATTGATAGAGTTCTCTAGTCACTATCACCAAGTTACTGGAAGTTCGTGATGAACTATAATATGCAAGGGATAATGGAAACTATTCCCAAGCTCTTCGTGCTGCTGAAATCGACGAAGGTAGAAATCAAGAAAAGCATCAAGTGTTGATGGTTGACAAGACCACTAGTTTCAAGAAAAGGGAAAAGGGAAGAAGGGGAACTTCGAGAAGAACGGCAAGCAAGTTGCTGCTCAAGTGAAGAAGCCCAAGTCTAGACCTAAGCCTGAGACCAAGTGCTTCTACTTCAAAGGGACTGGTCACTAGAAGCAGAACCGCCCCAAGTATTTGGCGGATATGAAGGATGGCAAAGTGAACAAAGGTATATTTGATATACATGTTATTGATGTGTACTTTACTAGTGTTTATAGCAACCCCTCAGTATTTGATACTAGTTCAGTTGTTGAGATTAGTAACTCGAAACGAGAGTTGCAGAATGAACAGAGACTAGTTAAGGGTGAAGTGACGATGTGTGTTCGAAGTGGTTCCAAGATTGATATGATCATCATCACACACTCCCTATACTTTCGGGATTAGTGTTGAACCTAAATAAATGTTATTTGGTGTTTGTGTTACGCATGAATGTGATTTGATCATGTTTATTGCAATACGGTTATTCATTTTGAAGTCAGAGAATAATTGTTGTTCTGTTTACATGAATAAAACCTTTAATGGTCTTACACTCAAGGTGAATGGATTATTGAATCTCGATCGTAGTGATACACATATTCATAATATTGAAGCCAAAAGATGCAAAGTTAATAATGATAGTGCAACTTATTTGTGGCACTGCCGTTTAGGTCATATTGGTGTAAAGTTAATAATGACAAGTTCGGCGAGGCGGCTAGCTGCGCAGGCGATCTCAACGCCGTGCAGCATGTCGGCGCAAACTCCATGCCTGGCTGGCTGCGCTCACCAGGGAGGAAAAGGGTTCCCGTCCAGAACAGGTCTCCGGACGATGGTGCACCAGGCCCCACGGTGGGCGCCAAATGTCGGGGGTTGGGTGCGACATATGCCAAAGGATGGCTTATCATGGTGGGGGCGAGTAGAACGTCGCCGGTGCCTGGAAACGGGATGAGGCGAAGACATGCACGCCGGCGAATCTTACCCAGCTTCAGGGCTCTCCGGGGAGATAATACCCCTACTGCTGCTCTGCGGGGTCTCCGCATGATCACTATGGCAAAGTGTTTACACGATTGCTCCTTGAGCTATTTCCTGGAGGTAGGAGAGGGCAAGGCTAGCTCTCTTCCTCCTATATGATCTGGTCTAGAGCTAATGGATTCCAACCCTTTGCATGGGTGCCCTAGGGGGTTTATATAGGCCTACCCCCAAGGGGTACAATGGTAATCCGGCTGGATGCAGGCCCAGCCGTCAGTGCCTCTGGCCTTCGTCTTCTCCGCCGACTGGTGGGCCCCAACGACTGGCTAGGTATGGAGCCGACAGGACGCGTCCGCCGCGGGCGGGTCTTGCCGGCTGCTTGTTACTATAGCCGTGCTTCTGATGACGTGGGCTTGGTCATGGAGTCGTGGCAACAGCCCCGCCGCCTGGCGGGCGATCACTATTGCCACTCTCCATCACATCTGATTAATGGCGCGTGGGCCTCGAGGGAGGATCTGGCCGACTCTCGGGGGGCGACTGGTGGCGCACTTGCCGTCTCCTGGGTCCCACTGGCTGGTGGGACCCGCCGCCCCAGGGTCATACAGACAAGCCGTCGTGGGCGCAGGATTCGGTCCTTCGGCGCTGATGTCAGGGCCGGCACGGCAACAGTGCCACACCGCACGGAGATCTCCCCGGGTACGGCGTGCTGTGGCCATGCCTGCCCCTGGTAAGGGGCAGGAGCGGGCTTTACTGTAGCCACTCCCCGGTCCTGTCCCTCCCGGTGAGGATATGGGGTTTGTTGGAGTCGCGGTCCGAATCCCCAAGGTCGGCTTCTTGGGAAGTCGGCAGTCAGGAGTTGGCTTATCCTGAAGTCGTTCCTGGGAGTCAGCCGCGAGTGGCTAGTCGGTTGCCTTGCCGCCGACATCTCTAAAGGCGGCTCCGTGTCCTGGGATCTTGAGGGGCGCAGCCTGCCCCGATGTCTTGAAAGGTTCTGGGGCTCGGGTTAGCCTACCCGTGGCCCATTACTCTGACAGGCGCCGTTGCCGGGGAGGTTAGAACTTGAAGGTATATCTTTAGATCTTGCAATCGAGTCTTTTAGTTTCTTGTTTTATCACTAGTTTAGTTTATAAAAGAAAATTAAAAAATGGAATTAATTTTGCCTCATGCGCTTTATCTTTTTAATATCTATCGTGAGAATAAGGATTCCCATAATTGTGCAAAGTGCTAGAATAAGAATGCATTAGAATGTTTGGCACTAATATTTGAATGATGAGCATGATTGCAATGTTGTTAGTATAAATTCCTTGAATATCCATGATGCTAATGATATGCAAAGCCACAAGCTTGGGGAAGCTATGTTTGATGAAGATGATATTTTTTGTCCCCCAAGTTTTGATGAGCAAATTTATTATGATGAAAGCATGCCTCCTATTTATGATGATTATATTGATGAAAGTGGATTTGGAGAGGTCATGACTTTATTTAGTAATGATTCCACTATTCCGGAAGAGGTTCCAATTGATTATGAGAACAAAGTTGCTATCTATGATGATTATTGTGATGACTTGTATGCTATAAAGAATAATGATATCCATGAATCTTGTCATCATGATTTTAGTTTTCCATTGTATTATGCCTCACATGATAATTATTTTGTTGAGTTTGCTCCCACTATTATTCATGAGAAAAATTTTGCTTGTGTGGAGAGTAATAAAATTTATATGCTTGTAGATCATGAAAAGAATGCTTTAGGTGCTAGTTATATTGTTGAATTCATTCATGATGCTACTGAAAATTATTTTGAGGGAGGAACATATGCTTGTAGGAATTGCAATAATATCAAGTTTCCTCTCTATGTGCTTAAAGTTTTAAAGTTATGCTTGTTCTGCCTTCCTATGCTAGTTGATTATTGTTCCCATAAGTTGTTTGCTCACAAAATCCCTATGCATAGGAAGTGGGTTAGACTTAAATGTATTAGCAATATTCTTCATGATGCTCTCTTTATGTTTCAATTCTTATTTTTTTATGTGAGCATCATTGAAATCATCATGCCTAGCTAGGGGCGTTAAACGATAGCGCTTGTTGGGAGGCAACCCAACTTTGTTTTTGTTCCTTGCATTTTGTTCCTGTTTAGTAATAAATAATTCATCTAGCCTCTGTTTAGATGTGGTTTTATGCTTTTAATTAGTGTTTGTGCCAAGTAGAACCTTTGGGAAGACTTGGGGAAAGTCTTGTTGATCATGCTGTAAAAAACAGAAACTTTAGCGCTCACGAGAATTGCTGCCATTTTTATTTGGAAAGTGCTATTTAGTTAATTCTTTTTGCATATGATTAATAGATAAATTCCTCACGTCCAGAAATTTATTTTAGAATTTTTGGGGTTCCAGAAGTTTGCGTTAGTTACAGATTACTACAGACTGTTCTGTTTTTGTCAGATTCTGTTTTTCATATGTTGTTTGCTTATTTTGATGAATCTATGGCTAGTAAAAGAGTTTATAAACCATAGAGAAGTTGGAATACAGTAGGTTTAACACCAATATAAATCAAGAATGAGTTCATTACAGTACCTTTAAGTGGTGTTTTGTTTTCTTTCGCTAATGGGGCTCACGAGTTTTCTACTTTAAGTTTTGTGTTGTGAAGTTTTCAAGTTTTGGATAAAGATTCGATGGACTATGGAATAAGGAGTGGCAAGAGCCTAAGATTGGGGATGCCCAAGGCACCCCAAGGTAATATTCAAGGACAACCAAAAGCCTAAGCTTGGGGATGCCCCGGAAGGCATCCCCTCTTTCGTCTTCGTTCATCGGTAACTTTACTTGGAGTTATATTTTTATTCGCCACATGATATGTGTTTTGCTTGGAGCATAATTTTATTTAGTTTTGCTTGCTGTTTTAATAAAATACCAAGATATGAAATTCTTAAATGTTAGAGAGTCTTCATATAGTTGCATAATTATTCGACTACTCATTGATCATCACTTATATCTTTCGGAGTAGTTTGTTGTTGCTCAAGTGCTTCACTAATACTTTTTAGAGCATGGTGGTAGTTTTATTTTGAAGAAATAGATGAACTCTCATGCTTCACTTATATCTTTCGAAGTAGTTTGTCATTTGCTCTAATGGTTCACTTATATCTTTTTAGAGCACGGTGGTGGTTTTATTTTGAAGAAATAGATGAATTCTCGTGCTTCACTTATATTATTTTGAGAGTCTTTAGAACAGCATGGTAGTTTGCTTTGGTTATGAAACTAGTCCTAATATGATGGGCATCCAAGAGGGATATAATAAAAACTTTCATATAAAGTGCATTGAATACTATGAGAAGTTTGATACTTGATGATTGTTTTGAGATATGAGGATGGTAATATTAGAGTCATGCTAGTGAGTAGTTGTGAATTTGAGAGATACTTGTGTTAAAGTTTGTGATTCCCGTAGCATGCACGTATGGTGAACCATTATGTGATGAAGTCGGAGCATGATTTATTTATTGATTGTTTTCCTTATGAGTGGCGGTCAGGGACGAGCTATGGTCTTTTCCTACCAATCTATCCCCCTAGGAGCATGCGCGTAATACTTTGTTTCGATAATTAATAGATTTTTGCAATAAGTATGTGAGTTCTTTATGACTAATGTTGAGTCCATGGATTATACGCACTCTCACCCTTCCACCATTGCTAGCCTCTCTAGTACCGCGCAACTTTCGCCGGTACCATAAACCCACCATATACCTTCCTCAAAACAGCCACCATACCTACCTGTTATGGCATTTCCATAGCCATTCCGAGATATATTGCCATGCAACTTTCCACCGTTCCGTTTATTATGAGACGCTTCATCACTGTCATATTGCTATGCATGATCATGTAGTTGACATTGTATTTGTGGCAAAGCCACCGTTCATAATTCTTTCATACATGCCACTCATGAATCATTGCACATCCTGGTACACCGCCGGAGGCATTCATATAGAGTCATATCTTGTCCTAAGTATTGAGTTGTAATTGTTGAGTTGTAAGTAAATAAAAAAGTGTGATGATCATCATTTTTAGAGCATTGTCCCAAGTGAGGAAAGGATGATGGAGACTATGATTCCCCTACAAGTCGGGATGAGACTCCGGACGAAAATAAATAAATAAAAGAGGCCAAAGAAGCCCAAATAAAAAAAGAAAAAAGAGGCCATAAAAAAAGGAGAGAAGGCCCAAATAAAAAAATAAAAAATGAGAGAAAAAGAGAGAAGGGGCAATGCTACTATCCTTTTACCACACTTGTGCTTCAAAGTAGCACCATGATCTTCATGATAGAGAGTCTCCTATGTTATCACTTTCGTATACTAGTGGGAATCTTTCATTACAGAACTTGGCTTGTATATTCCAATGATGGGATTCCTCAAAATTCCTTAGGTCTTCGTGAGCAAGCAAGTTGGATGCACACCCACTAGTTTCTTTTGTTAAGCTTTCATACACTTATAGCTCTAGTGCATCCGTTGCATGGCAATCCCTACTCACTCACATTGATATCTATTGATGGGCATCTCCATAGCCCGTTGATACGCCTAGTTGATGTGAGACTATCTTCTCCTTTTTCTCCACAACCACCATTCTATTCCACCTATAGTGCTATGTCCACGGCTCACGCTCATGTATTGCGTAAAGATTGAAATAGTTTGAGAACATCAAAAGTATGAAACAATTGCTTGGCTTTTCATCGGGGTTGTGCATGATTTAAATATTTTGTGTGATGAAGATAGAGCATAGCCAGACTATATGATTTTGTAGGGATAACTTTCTTTGGCCATATTATTTTGAGAAGACATGATTACTTTATTAGTATGCTTGAAGTATCATTATTTTTATGTGAATATTAAACTTTTGTTTTGAATCTTTCGGATCTGAACATTCATGCCACAATAAAGAAAATTACATTGAAAATTATGTTAGGCAGCATTCCACATCAAAAATTCTGTTTTTATCATTTACCTACTCGAGGACGAGCAGGAATTAAGCTTGGGGATGCTTTATACGTCTCCAACGTATCTATAATTTTTGATTGTTCCATGCTATTATATTATCGGTTTTGGATGTTTAATGGGCTTTAATATGCTCTTTTATATTATTTTTGGGACTAACCTATTAATCGGAGGCCCAGTGCCAGTTTCTGTTTTTTTGCCTATTTTAGTGTTTCGCAGAAAAGGAATATCAAACGGAACGAAATCTTCGCGAGGATCTTTCTTGGAACAAACGCAATCCAGGAGACTTGGAGTGGAAGTCTGGAAGTCCGCGAGGCAGCCCCAAGGCAGGAGGGCACGCCTAGGGTGTAGTCGCGCCCCCACCCTCGTGGGCCCCATGGAGATCCACCGACGTACTTCTTTCGCCTATATATACTCTTATACCCTAAAAACATCCAGGAGAGCCACGAAACCACTTTTCCACCGCCGCAACCTTCTGTACCCGTGAGATCCCATCTGGGCCTTTTCTGGCGATCTGCCGGTGGGGGAATCGATCACGAAGGGCTTCTACATCAACACCATAGCCTCTCCGATGATGTGTGAGTAGTTTACCACAGACCTTCGGGTCCATAGTTATTAGCTAGATGGCTTCTTCTCTCTCCTTGGTTCTCAATGCAAAGTTCTCCTCGATATTCTTGGAGATCTATTCGATGTAATACTTTTTGCGGTGTGTTTGCCGAGATCCGATGGATTGTGGATTTATGATCAAGTTTATCTGTGGATAATATTTGGTTCTTCTCTGAATTCTTATATGCATGATTTGATATCTTTGCAAGTCTCTTCGAATTATCGGTTTAGTTTGGCCTACTAGATTGATCTTTCTTGCAATGGGAGAAGTGCTTAGCTTTGGGTTCAATCTTGCGGTGTCCATTCCCAGTGACGGTACGGGCAACAAGGCACGTATTGTATTGTTGCCATCAAGGATAAAAAGATGGGGTTTATATCACATTGCTTGAGTTTATCCCTCTACATCATGTCATCTTGCTTAATGCATTACTCTGTTCTTATGAACTTAATACTCTCGATGCATGCTGGATAGCGGTCGATGTGTGGAGTAATAGTAGTAGATGCAGAATCGTTTCGTTCTACTTAACACAGACGTGATGCCTATATTCATGATCATTGCCTAGATATTCTCATAACTATGCGCTCTTCTACCAATTGCTCGATAGTAATTTGTTCACCCACCGTAATACATGCTATCATGAGAGAAGTCACTAGTGAAACCTATGGCCCCCGGGTCTCTTTCTTATTATATTGCATCTCTTTTTTATTTACATCGCATCTCGTTTACTATTTTGCAATCTTTAATTTCCAATCTACACAACAAAAATACCAAAAATATTTATCTTACTATCTTTATCAGATCTCACTTTTGCGAGTGACCGTGAAGGGATTGACAACCCCTTTATCGCGTTGGTTGCGAAGTTCTTGATTGTTTGTGCAGGTACTAGGTGACTTGCGTGTTATCTCCTACTGGATTGATACCATGGTTCTCAAAAACTGAGGGAAATACTTACGCTACTTTGTTGCATCACCCTTTCCTCTTGAAGGGAAAACCAACGCATGCTTAAGAGGTAGCAAAGCACCACCGGATAATCTGATCCCTCAATAGCAGGTGATATACCCTCCCTTATTGCATATAACTCTGCTTTAAGAGCATCACTGCAAAAGAATAAAGCGGTGATAGGCAGCCGAGATCAGACTTCCATCCACATTTCGAAGGACCATAACTGCACCCATGGCCCCATCAGCAGGAAATGAATCGCCAACCGAGA
Source organism: Triticum aestivum (assembly GCF_018294505.1). Lineage (NCBI taxonomy): Eukaryota > Viridiplantae > Streptophyta > Magnoliopsida > Poales > Poaceae > Triticum > Triticum aestivum. The sequence goes on from NC_057803.1 coordinate 97,954,372, forward strand.
GGGTGACCTGACCTACGGTTGAAGGAGGGTAAGGCATGATCGTTGTTCTCTCCAAATGAGAATGACCACCAATCATGTACTTTTTCTGTACAATTAGCAAGGCCACGTAGCACCCATTCCTCCCCATTGTTTAGTAGAATTTGTTTTCTTGGGAGAGGCCAAACATTCCTTAGACCATCCCATAGCTGCAGCGCTGCATTGCAAGTCACAAGGGTGTTATAGGAGCTCTCATGCTCGACACCATACAACGGGCAGATTGCTCGCATCCGTAAATGTGTATATTGCATGCGCTTGAAAGTAGCTAAAGAACCCGTCGCTACCTTCCATGCCATTACTTTAATTTCCTGCGGAACAGATGCTCGCCATATAAGATTCCAGATTGAGCGAGCTCCGTCGATGAGTACTAGAAGCACCACTTGAGAAGGCTTCCTCATGATTCTGCATAGCAAGTTGGTATGCACTTTTAACCTTAAAATAACCACTTTCCTCTGGTTACCAAGCAATAAAGTCCTCAAGTTGTCTTGGTGATGTATGAATCTTTGAATTTGTAGCAGAACATAGGCTAGAAATGCTCATTAAGAAGTTGAATATTCCATACACCATTGTGAAACAAAAAAAAGTTAGAAACTATGTTTAAACGACAATTTCTCTTTGGGGTAACCGGTTTGAAGGAAGGACCACAAGGGATCCATGGGTCTTGCCAAGTAGGAATTAGTTCGTCATTACCCACCCTCCAAATGAGCCTTTGCTTTAGTAGTTCCAGACGATGCTCTATACCATGCCATATTGATGAACAATTGCTAGAAAATACAGTGTCCATCAAATTCTTGTTTGGGTAGTACTTAACACGAAGAAGGCATGCACACAAATTGACCGAGAAAATCAAAAGGCGCCAATCTTGCTTGGCAAACGATGCTTGGTGAAGGAAATATGTCCTAGAGGCAATAATAAAGTTATTATTTATTTCCTTATATCATGATAAATGTTTATTATTCATGCTAGAATTGTATTAACCGGAAACTTAGTACATGTGTGAATACATAGACAAACAGAGTGTCACTAGTATGGCTCTAATTGACTAGCTCGTTGAATCAAAGATGGTTAAGTTTCCTAGCCATACACATGAGTTGTCATTTGATTAACGAGATCACATCATTAGAGAATGATGTGATTGACTTGACCCATTCTGTTGGCTTAGCATGATGATCGTTTAGTTTGTTGCTACTGCTTTCTTCATGACTTATACATGTTCCTATGACTATGAGATTATGCAACTCCCGAGTACCGGAGGAACACTTTGTGTGCTACCAAACATCACAACGTAACTGGGTGATTATAAAGGTGCTCTACAGGTGTCTCCGATGGTGCTTGTTGAGTTGGCATAGATCAAGATTAGGATTTGTCACTCCGATTGTCGGAGAGGTATCTCTGGGCCCTCTCGATAATGCACATCACTATAAGCCTTGCAAGCATTGTGACTAATGAGTTAGTTGCGGGACGATGCATTACGGAACGAGTAAAGATACTTGTCGGTAACGAGATTGAACTAGGTATGAGGATACCGACGATCGAATCTCGGGCAAGTAACATAACGATGACAAAGGGAACGATGTATGTTGTTATGCGGTTTGACCGATAAAGATCTTCGTAGAATATGTAGGAGCCAATATGAGCATCCATGTTCCGCTATTGGTTATTGACCGGAGACGAGTCTCGATCATGTCTACATAGTTCTCGAACCCGTAGGGTCTCCACGCTTAACGTTCAGTGACGATCGGTATTATGAGTTTATGTGTTTTGATGTACGGAAGGTAATTCAGAGTTTTAGATGAGATCGGGGACACGACGAGGAGTCTCGAAATGGTCGAGACGTAAAGATCGATATATTGGACGACTATATTCGGACATCAGAAAGGTTCCGAGTGATTTAGGTATTTTTCGGAGTACTGGAGAGTTATGGGAATTCACTGGGAGGGTCAATGGGCCTTCGTGGGCTTTAGTGGAAATAGAGGGCAACAAGGAAGTGTGGGGTGCGCCCCCTAGGCCCAAACCGAATTGGTTTAGGGCTTTGGGGGCCGGCCCCCTCTTTCCTTCTCCTCTCCCCCTCTTTCCTCCCCCTCCTAGTTGGACTAGGAAAGGGGGAACCTACTCCTAGTAGGAGTAGGATTCACCCCTTGGGGCGCACCCTATGAGGCCGCCGACCCCTCCCCTTGCTCCTTTATATACGTGGCCAGGGGGAACCCCATAGACACACAAGTTGATCATTGATCTCTCCCAGCCGTGTGCGGTGCCCCCCTCCACCATAATCCACCTTGGTCATACTGTAGCAGTGCTTAGGCAAAGCCCTGCGACGGTAGTTTCATCAACATCGTCACCATGCCGTCTTGCTGACAAAACTCTCCCTCGAGCTCTACTAGATCATGAGTTCGCGGGACGTGACCGAGCTGAACGTGTGCTGAACGCGGAGGTGCCGTACGTTTGGTACTAAGGATCGGTCGATCGTGAAGACGTACCACTACATCAACCGCGTTGTCATAACGCTTCCGCTTTATGGTCTACGAGGGTACGTGGACGATACTCTTCCCTCTCGTTGCTATGCATCACCATAATCTTGCGTGTGTAGGAAATTTTTGAAATTACTACGTTCCCCAACAGTGGCATCTGAGCCAGGTTTATGTGTAGATGTTATATGCACGAGTAGAACACAAAGGAGTTGTGGGCGTGGGTATATACATATTGCTTGTCGTCACTAGTTGATTCTTGATTCAGTGGCATTGTTGGATGAAGCGGCCCAGACCGAGATTACGCATATGCTTACGCGAGACTGGTTCTACCGACGTGCTTCGCACACAGGTGGCTAGTGGGTGTCTGTTTCTCCAGCTTTAGTTGAATCAGATTCAACGAATAGGGTTCTTACTGAAGATCAAAAAGCAATCACTATATCGTGTTGTGGTTTTTGATGCGTAGGTAAGAACGATTCTTGCTCAGCCCATAGCAGCCACGTAAAACTTGCAACAACAAAGTAGAGGGCGTCTAACTTGTTTTTGCATGGCATGTTGTGATGTGATATGGTCAAGACGTGATGAGATATAAATTGTTGTATGAGATGATCATGTTTTGTTAAAGTTATCGGCAACTGGCATGAGCCTTATGGTTGTCTCTTTATTGCATAAGATGTAAGCGCCATATAATTGCTTTACTTTATCGCTATGCGATAGCAATAGTTCCAAGAGCAATAGTTGGTGAGACGACCATGTGATGACATGTTGATAGAGATCAAGATGATGGAGATCATGGTGTCATGCTGGTGACGATAGAGATCATGACGGTACTTTGGAGATGGAGATCAAAGGCGCAAGATGATCATCGCCATATCATGTCACATATTTTGATTGCATGTGATGTTTATCCTTTATGCATCTTATTTTGCTTAGTTCGACGGTAGCATTATAAGATGATCTCTCACTAAATTTCAAGGTACAAGTGTTCTCCCTGAGTATGCACCGTTGCCAAAGTTCATCGTGCCGAGACATCACGTGATGATCGGGTGTGATAAGCTCTACGTTCATATACAACGGGTGCAAGACAGTTTTGCACACGCAGAAATACTCGGGTTAAACTTGACGAGCCTAGCATATGCAGATATGGCCTCAGAACACTGGAGACCAAAAGGTCGAGCGTGAATCATATAGTAGATATGATCAACATAGTGATGTTCACCATTGAAAACTACTCCATCTCACATGATGATCGGACACGGTTTAGTTGATTTGGATCACGTGATCATTTAGATGACTAGAGGGATGTCTATCTAAGTGGGAGTTCTTAAGTAATATGATTAATTGAACTTTAATTTATCATGAACTTAGTCCTGATAGTATTTGCATATCTATATTGTAGATCAATTGCTCACGTATAGCTTCCTTGTTTTATTTATGATATGTTCCTAGAGAAAACTATATTGAAAGATGATAGTAGCAATGATGCGGATTGGATCCGTGATCTGAGGATTGTCCTCATTGCTGCACAGAAGAATTATGTCCTTGATACACCGCTTGGTGACAGACCTATTGCAAGAGTAGATGCAGACGTTATGAACGTTTGGCAAAGCTCGGTATGATGACTACTTGATAGTTTAGTGCACCATGCTTTATGGCTTAGAACCGGGACTTCAAAAATATTTTGAATGCCACAAAACATATAAGATGTTCTAAGAGTTGAAATTGGTATTTCATACTCATGCCCATGTCAAGAGGTATGAGACCTCTGACAAACACTTTGCCTACAAGATGGAGGAGAATAGCTCAGTTAGTGAGCATGTGCTCAGAATGTCTGAGTACTACAATCACTTGAATCAAGTGGGAGTTAATCTTCCAAATAAGATAGTGATTGATAGAGTTCTCTAGTCACTATCACCAAGTTACTGGAAGTTCGTGATGAACTATAATATGCAAGGGATAACGGAAACGATTCCCAAGCTCTTCGTGATGCTGAAATCGACGAAGGTAGAAATCAAGAAAAGCATCAAGTGTTGATGGTTGACAAGACCATTAGTTTCAAGAAAAGGGAAAAGGTAAGAAAGGGAACTTCGAGAAGAACGGCAAGCAAGTTGCTGCTCAAGTGAAGAAGCCCAAGTCTAGACCTAAGCCTGAGACCAAGTGCTTCTACTTCAAAGGGACTGGTCACTAGAAGCAGAACTGCCCCAAGTATTTGGCAGATAAGAAGGATGGCAAAGTGAACAAAGGTATATTTGATATACATGTTATTGATGTGTACTTTACTAGTGTTTATAGCAACCCCTCAGTATTTGATACTAGTTCAGTTGTTGAGATTAGTAACTCGAAACGAGAGTTGCAGAATGAACAGAGACTAGTTAAGGGTGAAGTGACGATGTGTGTTGGAAGTGGTTCCAAGATTGATATGATCATCATCGCACACTCCCTATACTTTCGGGATTAGTGTTGAACCTAAATAAATGTTATTTGGTGTTTGTGTTACGCATGAATGTGATTTGATCATGTTTATTGCAATATGGTTATTCATTTTGAAGTCAGGGAATAATTGTTGTTCTGTTTACATGAATAAAACCTTTAATGGTCATACACTCAAGGTGAATGGATTATTGAATCTCGATCGTAGTGATACACATATTCATAATATTGAAGCCAAAAGATGCAAAGTTAATAATGATAGTGCAACTTATTTGTGGCACTGCCGTTTAGGTCATATTGGTGTAAAGCACATGAAGAAAATCCATGCTGATGGGTTTTTGGAATCACTTGATTATGAATCAGTTGATGCTTGCGAATCATACCTTATGGGCAAGATGACTAAGACTCTGTTCTCCGAAACAATGGAGCAAGCAACAGACTTGTTGGAAATAATACATACTGATGTATGCAGTCTGATGAGTGTTGAGGCTCGCAGCAGGTATCGTTATTTTCCGACCTTCACAGATGATTTGAGTAAGATATGGGTATATCTTCTTGATGAAACATAAATCTGAAATATTTGAAAAGTTCAAATAATTTCAGAGTGAAGTGGAAAATCATAGTAACAAGAAAATAAACTTTCTACGATCTGATCGTGGAGGAGAATATTTGAGTTACGAGTTTGGTCTTCATTTGAAACAATGTGGAATAGTTTCGCAACTCACGCCACCTGGAACACCACAACGTAATGGTGTATCCGAACATTGTAACCGTACTATATTAGATATGGTGCAATCTATGATGTCTCTTACCGATTTACCACTATCGTTTTTGGGTTATGCATTAGAGACAGTTGCATTCACGTTAAATAGGGCACTGTCTAAAATCTGTTGAGACGACGCCATATGAACTGTGTTTTGGCAAGAAACCAAGTTGTCATTTATTAAAGTTTGGGGTTGCGATGCTTATGTGAAAAGGTTTCATCTTGATAAGCTCAAACCCAGATCGGAGAAATGTGTCTTCATAGGATACCCAAAGGAGAAAGTTGGGTACACCTTCTATCACAGATCCGAAGGCAAGACATTCGTTGCTAAGAATGGATCCTTTCTAGAGAAGGATTTCTCTCGAAAGAAGTGAGTGGGAGGAAAGTAGAACTTGATGAGGTAACTGTACCTGCTCCCTTATTGGAGAGTAGTTCATCACAGAAACTGGTTCCTGTGACACCTACACCAATTAGTGAGGAAGCTAATGATGATGATCATGAAACTTTAGATCAAGTTACTACCGAACCTCGTAGGTCAACCAGAGTGAGATCCGCACCAGAGTGGTACGGTAATCCTGTTCTGGATATCATGTTACTTGACCATGACGAACCTATGAACTATGAGGAAGCGATGATGAGCCCAGATTCCGCGAAATGGCTTAAGGCCATGAAATCTGAGATGGGATCCATGTATAAAGAACAAAGTATAGACTTTGATTGACTTGCCCAATGATTGGCAAGCCATAGAAAATAAATGGATCTTCAAGAGGAAGACGGACACTGATAGTAGTGTTACTATCTACAAAGCTCGAATTGTCGCAAAATGTTTTCGACAAGTTCAAAGGTGTTGACTACGATGATATTTTCTCACTCGTATCGATGCTTAAAAGTCTGTCCGGATCATGTTAGCAGTTGCCGCATTTTATGAAATCTGGCAAATGGATGTCAAAACTGTATTCCTTCATGGATTTCTTAAAAGAAGAGTTGTATATGATGCAACCAGAAGGTTTTGTCGATCCTAAAGGCGCTAACAAAGTGAGCAAGCTCCAGCAATCCATCTATGGACTGTTGCAAGCATCTCGGAGTTGGAATATATGCTTTGATAAAGTGATCAAAGCATATGGTTTTATACAGACTTGCGGTGAAGCCTGTATTTACAAGAAAGTGAGTGGGAGCACTACAGCATTTCTGATAAGTATATGTGAATGACATATTGTTGATCAGAAATAATGTAGAATTTTCTGGAAAGCATAAAGAAGTGTTTGAGAAGAGTTTTTCAAAGAAAGACCTCGATGAAGCTGCTTACACATTGAGCATCAAGATCTATAGAGATAGATCAAGACACTTGATAAGTTTTTTCAATGAGTACATACCTTGGCAAGATTTTGAAGTAGTTCAAAATGGAACAGTCAAAGAAGGAGTTCTTGCCTGTGTTGCAAGGTGTGAAGTTGAGTAAAGACTCAAAACCCGACCACAGCAGAAAATAGAAAGAGAATGAAAAGTCATTCCCTATGCCTCAGTCATAGGTTTTATAAAGTATGCTATGCTATTTACCAGTCCTATTGTATACCTTAGCATCTTTCTGGCAATGGGATACAATAGTGATCTAGGAGTAGATCACTAGACATCGGTCAAAATTATCCTTAGAGGACTAAAGAAATATTTCTCGGTTATGGAGGTGATAAAAGAGTTCATCGTAAAGAGTTACGTTGATGTAAGCTTTTTACATCAATCTGGATGACTCTAAGTCTCGATCTGGATACATATTGAAAGTGGGAGCAATTAGCTAGAGTAGCTCAGTGCAGAGCATTGTAGACATAGAAATTTGCGAAATACATATGGATCTGAATGTTGCAGTCCCGTAGGCTAAACTTCACTGACAAGCAAAACATGATCACTCTTTTGGTGTTAATCACATAGCGATGCGAACTAGATTATTGACTCTAGCAATCCTTGGGGTATTAGTCACATGGAGATGTGAACTAATCACATAAATATATGAACTAGATTATTGACTCTAGTGCAAGTGGGAGACTAAAGGAAATATTCCCTAGAGGCAATAATAAAGTTATTATTTATTTCCTTATATCATGATAAATGTTTATTATTCATGCTAGAATTGTATTAACCGGAAACTTAGTACATGTGTGAATACATAGACAAACATAGTGTCACTAGTATGCCTCTACTTGACTAGCTCGTTGAATCAAAGATGGTTAAGTTTCCTAGCCATAGACATGAGTTGTCATTTGATTAACGGGATCACATCATTAGAGAATGATGTGATTGACTTGACCCATTCCGTTGGCTTAGCACGATGATCGTTTAGTTTGTTGCTACTGCTTTCTTCATGACTTATACATGTTCCTATGACTATGAGATTATGCAACTCCCGAGTACCGGAGGAACACTTTGTGTGCTACCAAACATCACAACGTAACTGGGTGATTATAAAGGTGCTCTACAGGTGTCTCCGATGGTGCTTGTTGTGTTGGCATAGATCGAGATTAGGATTTGTCACTCCGATTATCGGAGAGGTATCTCTGGGCCCTCTCTGTAATGCACATCACTATAAGCCTTGCAAGCATTGTGACTAATGAGTTAGTTGCGGGATGATGCATTCCACAACGAGTAAAGAGACTTGCCGGTAACGAGATTGAACTAGGTATGAGGATACCGACGATCGAATCTCGGGCAAGTAACATACCGATGACAAAGGGAACAACGTATGTTGTTATCCGGTTTTACCGATAAAGATCTTCATAGAATATGTAGGAGCCAATATGATCATCCAGGTTCCGCTATTGGTTATTGATCGGAGACGAGTCTCGATCATTTCTACATAGTTCTCGAACCCGTAGGGTCCGCACGCTTAACGTTCGGTGACGATCGGTATTATGAGTTTATGTGTTTTGATGTACCGAAGGTAATTCAGAGTCCCGGATGAGACCGGGGACATGAAGAGGAGTCTCGAAATGGTCGAGATGTAAAGATCGATATATTGGACGACTATATTCGGACATCGGAAAGGTTCCGAGTGATTCGGGTATTTTCGGAGTACCGGAGAGTTACGGGAATTCACCGGGAGGGTCAATGGGCCTTCGTGGGCTTTAGTGGAAATAGAGGGCAGCAAGGAAGTGTGGGGTGCGCCCCCCTAGGCCCAAACCGACTTGGTTTAGGGCTTTGGGGGCCGGCCCCCTCTTTCCTTCTCCTCTCCTCTTTCCTTCCCCTCCTTGTTGGACTAGGAAAGGGGGAACCTACTCCTAGTAGGAGTTGGATCCCCCCTTGGGGCGTACCCTATGAGGCCATCGGCCCCTTCCCCTTGCTCCTTTATATATGTGGCCAGGGGCACCCCATAGACACACAAGTTGATCATTGATCTCTCCCAGCCGTGTGCGGTGCCCCCCTCCACCATAATCCACCCGGTCATACTGTAGCGGTGCTTAGGCTGTGACGCCCCCGATTTGACCGTACACTAATCATACACGCAAATGTGTACGATCAAGATCAGGGACTCATGGGAAGATATCACAACACAACTCTACAAATAAAATAAGTCATACAAGCATCATATTACAAGCCAGGGGCCTCGAGGGCTCGAATACAAGGGCTCGATCATAGACGAGTCAACGAAAGCAACAATATCTGAGTACAAACATAAGTTAAACAAGTTTGCCTTAAGAAGGCTAGCACAAACTGGGATACAGATCGAAAGAGGCGCAGGGCTCCTGCCCGGGATCATCCTAAACTACTCCTGGTCGTCGTCAGCGGGCTGCACGTAGTAGTAGGCACCTCCCGAGTAGTAGTAGTCGTCATCGATAGTGCCGTCTAGCTCCTGGGCTGCATCGTCTGGTCGCAACAATCGAGTATAGAAAAGGGGGAGCAAAGCAACCATGAGTACTCATCCAAAGTACTCGCAAGCAAGGAGCTACACTACATATGTATGCATTGGTATCAAATGGAATAAGGGTATCATATGTGGACTAAACTGCAGAATGCCGGAGTAAGAGGGGGATAGCTAGTCCTATCGAAGACTACGCTTCTCGCCACCTCCATCTTGCAGCATGTAAAAGAGGGTAGATGGTAAGTTCACCAAGTAACATCGCCTAGCATAATCCTAACCGATGATCCTCCCTTCATCGCCCTGTGAGAGAGCGATCGCCGGTTGTATCTGGCACTTGGAAGGGTGTATTTTATTAGGTATCCGGTTCTAGTTGTCATAAGGTCAAGGTACAACTCCGGGTCGTCCTTTTACCAAAGGACACGGCTATTCGAATAGATCAACTTCCCTGCAGGGGTGCACCACATAACCCAACACGCTCGATCCCATTTGGCTGGACACACTTTTCTAGGTCATGCCCGGCCTCGGAAGATCAACACGTCGCAGCCCTACCTAGGCACAACAGAGAGGTCAGCACGCCGATCTAAATCCTATGGCGCAGGGGTCTGGGCCATCGCCCTTTGCACACCTGCACGTTGCGAACGCGATCGGTGAGCAGACCTAGCTTCCCTTATACAAGAGTAGGCGTTCCAGTCCAACCCGGCGCGCGGCGCTCAGTCCCTGACGCCACGAAGGTTTCGGCTGATACCACGACGTCGAGTGCCCATAACTGTCCCCGCGTAGATGGTTAGTGCGTATAGGCCAGTGGCCAGACTCAGATAAAATACCAAGATCTCGTTAAACATGTTAAGTATCCGCGAACGTCGACCAGGGCCAGGCCCACCTCTCTCCTAGGTGGTCTCAGCCTGCCCTGTCGCTCCGCCACCAAGTAACAGTCGGGGGCCGTCAGGAACCCAGGCCCACCTCTACCGGGATGGAGCCACCTGTCCTTTCAGCCCCCTCATCAGAATCACTTGTGGGTACTCAACGAGCTGACCCGACTTTAGTCTCCACCTGTGTCATGTATATAAAGTATATAGTATATACCCATGATCACCTCCCGAAGTGATCACGACCCGATAGTATAGCGTGGCAGACGGACAAGAATGTAGGGCCACTGATGATAAACTAGCATCCTATACTAAGCATGTAGGATTGTAGGTAAGGTATCAACAGTTGTAGCAACAATGACAAGCTATGCATCAGAATAGGATTAACGGAAAGCGGTGACATGCTACACTACTCTAGTGCAAGCAGTAGAGAGAAGAGTAGGCGATATCTGGTGATCAAGGGGGGGGGGGCTTGCCTGGTTGCTCTGGCAAGAGAGAGAGGTCGTCGACATCGTAGTCGAACTGGGGGCGCCGGCAGTCTCGGGGTCTACCGGAAATAGGTAACGGAGGGGGAATACAATAAATAATAGAGTAATCAAAGTATCACAAAGCACAACAAGACAATACGCGGTGCTAGGGGTGACATAACGCGGTATGAGGTGGTACCGGTGAAGGGGGAAACATCCAGGAAAATATCCCCGGTGTATCGCATTTTTGGACAGATGAGCCGGAGGGGGGAAGTTGCGTGTTTGCTATGCTAGGGATGCGTGGTGGACGAACGGGCTGCGTATCTGGGTCTGTCTCGTTGTTCTGAGCAACTTTCATGTACAAAGTATTTTCATCCGAGATACGGATTATTTTCTATGATTTTTCAAAGTCTAAATTGTTTTTCTGAAATTCTATAGTTAATTTAATTCGAAATTATATTAAATACTATATGCTACGGGTACACTGAAGTGTACCCAGGGATATGACTATTTGACTGATAGGTGGGTCCTATTGACTGCCTAGCCAATAGTCAACAGTCAACAAGTGACTGGTTTGACTGGTCCAACGGACATGTGGGGGGGCCCACATGTCATAGACAGCTGGTTAAACTATTTATCTAACTAGATTTATTTAGCAGTGGGACCCATATGTTAGTGGAACCTTTTGTTAAACAAAGTTTTAAACGGTTTTAGTTAATCTAATTAAGTATTGGGGCCTACTGCCAGGGGCATGTTTCAAGCGAAGGGTTATTTGGGCGCTGGGGTCCACATGTTATTGTCTACTTAGTTAACAGGTTTATTAAACAGTGGGAATTAGCAGGGATGACCCACTGGTCAATGACATAGGGGGTTGATTAGCATGGTAATTAAGTGCTAATCGCAGTGCCACGTCAGCAGGGTAACAACATTGAGGCAGAGCGCACCGCGACGACCGTGCGCTCGCATCCGGCGACCATTCTAGCGGCGGTCGTCATGGATCGGATGAGGGCCTCGCCGCACACCCACTGGAGCTTCTAGCAGGAGCTGGGACGGTCGGAATCGACCACCACGTCGGCGTCGAGTGGCGGCAGAGGCATGGCCTCGTCGGCAAGGCGCCTACGAGGCACGACGAAGAGAGGGGAGAGGCTAGGGGGGAGCCGGATGCTCACATTGTTGCAGAGAAGGGCTCGGGGAGGCCGGAGGAACCCTACCAGCGAGGTCCGGCGGCCGGATGGGCTGGCAGGTGCGAGGCCGAGTAGAAGGCTCGGGGGACGCGGCGCGGAGACGACGTCCTCAGCATGGGGCGAGGAGGAGGAAGCCATGGCTCGCGAGGCGGTGGTGAGCTTCGGCGGGGCGTGGCGATGACGGCGGTGGCCGGTGGTGTTGCAGGCGCTGCGCGAGGAAGACGAAGAAGCTGCGGGGCAGACGCGGCAGTCCTCGTGCACAGGCGTGCTCGCCGGGGCTGCGGGGAGTAGCGCCGGACGCGGCCGGGATGGTGAGGCGCC